>NC_136271.1:51411871-51454371 GCF_964187855.1 Myxine glutinosa | reverse complement strand
TGGCAGAAGAAAGTGCATCCTCACAATACAGTACAACAAATGAGCTTAATGGTAAAAATCTAGTAAAACAATCTTATTCTTTTATGGCAGAAGAAAGTGCATCCTCACAATACAGTAGAACAAATGAGCTTAATGGTAAAAATCTAGCAAAACAATCTTATTATTTTATGGCAGAAGAAAGTGCGTCCTCACAATACAGTAGAACAAATGAGCTTAATGGTAAAAATCTAGCAAAACAATCTTATTATTTTATGGCAGAAGAAAGTGCGTCCTCACAATACAGTAAAACAAATGAGCTTAATGGTAAAAATCTAGTAAAACAATCTTATTCTTTTATTGCAGAAGAAAGTGCGTCCTCACAATACAGTAGAACAAATAAGCTTAATGGTAAAAATCTAGTAAAACAATCTTATTATTTTGTGGCAGAAGAAAGTGCGTCCTCACAACACAGTAGAACAAATAAGCTTAATGGTAAAAATCTAGTAAAACAATCTTATTCTTTTATGGCAGAAGAAAGTGCGTCCTCACAATACAGTTGAACAAATAAGCTTAATGGTAAAAATCTAGTAAAACAATCTTATTCTTTTATGGCAGAAGAAAGTGCATCCTCACAATACAGTACAACAAATGAGCTTAATGGTAAAAATCTAGTAAAACAATCTTATTCTTTTATGGCAGAAGAAAGTGCATCCTCACAATACAGTAGAACAAATGAGCTTAATGGTAAAAATCTAGTAAAACAATCTTATTCTTTTATGGCAGAAGAAAGTGCGTCCTCACAATACAGTAGAACAAATGAGCTTAATGGTAAAAATCTAGTAAAACAATCTTATTATTTTGTGGCAGAAGAAAGTGCGTCCTCACAACACAGTAGAACAAATAAGCTTAATGGTAAAAATCTAGTAAAACAATCTTATTCTTTTATGGCAGAAGAAAGTGCGTCCTCACAATACAGTAGAACAAATAAGCTTAATGGTAAAAATCTAGTAAAACAATCTTATTCTTTTATGGCAGAAGAAAGTGCGTCCTCACAATACAGTAGAACAAATAAGCTTAATGGTAAAAATCTAGTAAAACAATCTTATTATTTTATGGCAGAAGAAAGTGCGTCCTCACAATACAGTAGAACAAATGAGCTTAATGGAATTGGAGGTTTCTTTGATTCGCTTTCAGAAATCTGTAAAAATTGATTTTAAACTACAAGACAACCGAAAGTTCGAATAAATATTTGTGCAGAAGAGGTGGTGGAGGGTTTAGATTTTAGAGGTGTGCACACTTGCCTCGAGTCTCGATCCAGCTATAAATGGTGCATGTCGTGGCAGACCCTGGTGTTTAATGGGCAGGGAGAGGCTGCAATGTGTGCACCGTCCATAGGAACCACGTTAAGCCGGAGCACTGTTTTTCGCAGGGTAGGTGAGTTATTGAAGTTTTTTTGGAAGGAGAAGGGGTTTATTGGAAGAAGATTTTTGTACCCATCCCTATGAGGAGTACTTGTGTCGTGGTTTTCAATTTTTGGACACGGAGGATGCATAGGGTGGACAAGATGGATACAGAAGAAAACTCCACAGAGGGAAACTGGAAAATTGGAAGAAGGAGGGATTTGAGGGTTGGGGAGAGGGGTGGTTAACAAGGGTAGAAAAGATCATGGTTTTGGATTGGGGACGATCTGAGATGGTGGTGAACAGCTCATTAAGACCTGGAGGGAAGAATGAGATTGAAGAGAATGTGGAAGTTTATTCCACAGGTGGGGAAAAAAAGAGGAAAAAATGAGCGGAGGTGACCAGTGATTCTGGATTTAGGTAGTTTCACCAGAAGGGAATTGATGTCGGACCACGTGCGCATTTCAGAAACAAGTGGGTAAGGGGCAAAGCACGGAAAGAGAAGAGGGTGCAAGACCAGAAAGGAGGTGGTAGAAGAAAGAGACCCCCCAAACTGTCTGTGATGATGAAGTGATAGGCCCATAGACTCAGCTTCATCACAGGAGATTCCAATAATCCTAATGGCCTTGGTTGCCACGGCATCAAGCTGAGCAAGATGTGAGGCAGGGGAACCATCCCAGAGGGGAGAGCTGTACTCCATCAAGCTGCAGTTGAAGGCCTTGTCTTCTCCCCCAGACTATTTAATCTTTTCATGCACAACATTCCACAACCACCCGAGAACATACAAATAGCCTCATTTCGAGACATAACCATTACCTCAACCTGTAGTAAAAGCAGCACAGTCACAGTCCAGCTCCGACCCTTCCTCAGCACCCTACAATCCTGGTTCATCATAAAACAGACTAAAAGTAGACCCCTCACCCATGAAAACAGGATGGCCACGACCCACAGCTTTTAGAGTGCAAACATAGACTCAACGACACCACTGACGACACGTAAAACCTCTGGCAGACCGCCCCACACATAATAAAACATGTCACGGAAGACGGTGTGGTCCTGGCTCCACAAAGGTAAGAGCACAACCATTTAGATGTGAGAGATCTCTGGGTCGCTCACGGAAGGTTGATCGGCTACATCTGTGTCAGTCTGTTCGAGCAGAACTGACCAGGGCTAATCAACAACATTATCGAGATGTGTATCCGGCGCATTAAGCCATGACGGAGGGGCGCAGGATACACGTCTTGCCACAACGGGACCTGGGATACACATCTTGCCACGACGGAAAGACACAGGATGCACATCTCGTCACGACAGAGGGACACAGGATGCACGTCTCGCCACAACGGAAGGACGCAGGATACACGTCTCGCCACGACGGAGGGACACAGGATGCATGTCTTGCCACAAGGGGACTTGGAATACACGTCTTGCCACGATGGAAGGACACAGGATGCACATCTTGTCACGACAGAGGGACACAGGATGCACGTCTCGCCACGACGGAAGGACACAGGATGCACGTCTCGCCACGATGGAAGGATGCAGGATACACGTCTCGCCACGATGGAAGGACGCAGGATACACGTCTCGCCACGACGGAGGGACACAGGATGCATGTTGCGCCACGACTGAAGGACGCAGGATGCACGTCTCGCCACGACAGAGGGACACAGGATACATGTTGCGCCACGACTGAAGGACGCAGGCTGCACGTCTCGCCACGACAGAGGGACACAGGATGCATGTTGTGCCACGACTGAAGGACGCAGGATGCACGTCTCGCCACGACAGAGGGACACAGGATGCATGTTGCGCCACGACTGAAGGACGCAGGATGTACGTCTCGCCACGATGGAGAGACGCAGGATACACATCTTGCCACGACAGAGGGACACAGGATGCACGTCTTGCCACGACAGAGGGACACAGGATGCACGTCTTGCCACGACAGAGGGACACAGGATGCATGTTGCGCCACAACGGAAGGACGCAGGATTCACATCTCGCCACGATGGAGGGACGCAAGATACACATCTCGCCACGATGGAGGGATGCAGGATGCACATCTCGCCACGATGGAGGGATGCAGGATGCACATCTCGCCACGATGGAGAGACGCAGGATACACATCTTGCCACGACAGAGGGACACAGGATGCACGTCTTGCCACGACAGAGGGACACAGGATGCACGTCTTGCCACGACAGAGGGACACAGGATGCATGTTGCGCCACAACGGAAGGACGCAGGATTCACATCTCGCCACGATTGAGGGACGCAAGATACACATCTCGCCACGATGGAGGGATGCAGGATGCACATCTCGCCACGATGGAGGGACGCAGGATGCACATCTCGCCAAGATGGAGGGACGCAGGATGCACATCTCGCCATGACAGAGGGACACAGGATACACGCTCGCCACGATGGAGGGACGCAGGATGCACATCTCGCCGCGACAGAGGGACACAGGATACACGCTCGCCACGATGGAGGGATGCAGGATGCACATCTCGCCACGACGGAAGGCCGCAAGATACACATCTCGCCAAGATGGAGGGACGCAGGATGCACATCTCGCCATGACAGAGGGACACAGGATACACGCTCGCCACGATGGAGGGACGCAGGATGCACATCTCGCCACGACGGAAGGACGCAGGATGCACATCTCGCCACGACATAGGGACACAGGATACACGCTCGCCACGATGGAGGGACGCAGGATGCACATCTCGCCATGACAGAGGGACTCAGGATGCATGTTGCGCCACAATGGAGGGACGAAGTTTGCACTTCTCGGCACTGCGGTGGGACTCAGGATGCATATCATGCCAAGGCGAAGGGAAGCAGGATGCTGTCATGCCATAACTGAAGGAAGCAGGAAGCAGGTGAACTGGAATCATTTCAAGATTGGTTTCAAATAAATTGTTTCCATCGCAGCAAAAGTAGGAAAAACCGATCAACCTTCAGTTGTTGAAATGCATCATGACACCTCTTGCTTTGTATGGTTTAACCACCTGAGCATTGTAACCGATAACATTGATGAGAAAAAGCATTTGTCGATCATAATGTGAATTGTACTCGTGACATCTTGCCTGAGAGCCGGTGAACGCAGCACTGTTTGCGAGCGTTACGAGGATCCGTTCGGCGAGGTCATCATCTGGCGACTGCTGGCCATCAATGTCTCGCAGGATGTGTATGAGTGGACCCAAGTGCTTTGGGGAAAACGTTCCTGGACTGCTGTTTGCCAATGCTGCAGCCTCTGGGTGGAGGTTCATGGAGATGATGAGGATGAGGCATAGTAGGTGGTAGTAGGAGCAGTCAAAGTAGTAGTTGTGGTAGTTGTCGGAGTAGTAGTTGTAGTAGTCGGAGTAGTAGTCGGAGTAGTAGTTGTAGTAGTCGGAGTAGTAGTTGTAGTAGTCGGAGTAGTAGTCGGAGTAGTAGTTGTAGTAGTCGGAGTAGTAGTCGGAGTAGTAGTTGTAGTAGTAGGAGTAGTAGTCGGAGTAGTAGTTGTAGTAGTCGGAGTAGTAGTCGGAGTAGTAGTTGTAGTAGTCCGAGTAGTTGTAGTAGTCAGGGTAGTAGTCGGAGTAGTAGTTGTAGTAGTCGGAGTAGTAGTTATAGTAGTCGGAGTAGTAGTTGGAGTAGTAGTCGGTCAAGCAAAAGAAAGAACGACAAAAGATCATCAATAACGGCAAAGCTCAAATAACAAACACAACTAATAAAAGTGCATCGACACCCGAACCTGCGGCCAAGGTGATCCCAGTGAAGGCGGTTTTGTGCGATCGCTGCTCGAAGCTGCGAAGCAGGTAATACATCGCACCCACACCGGTGGCTGCCAGGCCAAGGACGCACAGGGCCTTGTTGGTTAATAACATCATGTGTCCTGTAAAACACAATATGGTAGCGAATAGCGAGGTCACCGAGGTGCACCGACACAAATCTCCGTACGGAACAGATCAACATGATCGATGATCATACCCGGAACACAACAATCCATCCCCGTGAGCGCCTGCTGCGAATCAGCACACACTGGAGGACATTTTGGGATTGCACCAAACATACAAACGGAGATTATAAATTATACTGGGGAATCGCGATCGAAGTATCCATGGTAATGCGACGCACAGGTGGAGGGTGGAGATCTCAAAAAATACATTTTACAAAAACCCCTCCCCCCACTTTAGGACTTGTGCAGGGATCCCAAAAACTGTACAGAAAACTTGGAGATGGGGAAGGCGGGGGGTCCCGGAACTCTGGAAGTACATCAAGTGTAAAATCAATGTAGCCTTAAACAATGGCGATGGTGATGGTTTTGGTGGGAGAGTTGGTTCTTATGTCGATATGTAATGAATAATGATATGCAAAAAAATTACGATGGGGTGGATGCTAGATGTATGGATGCTGGATGGATGGGTGGATGGATGGATGGATGGTGTGGATGGATGGATGGGGATGGGGTGGATGGATGGATGGATGGGGTAGATGGATGGATGGGTTAGATGGATGGATGGGGTGGATGGATTGGATGGATGGATGGATGCGGTGGATGGATGGGATGGATGAATGGGATGGATGGGTGGATGGATGCGGTGGATGGATGGGGTGGATGGATGGATGGGGATGGGGTGGATGGATGGGATGGATGGGTGGATGGATGGATGGATGGGGTGGATGAATGGATGGATGGGGTAGATGGATGGATGGGTGGATGGATGGATGGGGTGGGGTGGATGGATGGGGTGGATGGATGGATGGGGTGGATGGATGGATGGATGGGGTGTATGGGTGGATGGATGGGGTGGATGGATGGGGTAGATGGATGGATGGGTGGATGGATGGATGGGGTGGATGGATGGATGGGGTGGATGGATGGGGTGGATGGGTGGATGGATGGGGTGTATGGGTGGGTGGATGGATGGGGTGGATGGATGGGGTGGATGGGTGGATGGATGGGGTGGATGGATGCGTGGGTGCATGGGGTGGATGGATGGGCGGATTAATGGATTGGGGTGGATGGATGGGCGGATTAATGGATTGGGGTGGATGGATGTATCGGTCGGGTGGATGGATCCGTCAGTCCGTTTGCCCGTCAGTCCAATAGTCCGTCAGTCTGTTCGCCCATCAGTCTGTCAGTCGGTCAGTCTGTCTGTCCGTCCGTCCGTCCGCCTGTCAGCCCATCAGACCGTCAGTCCGCCCGTCAATCAGTCCGTCCATTAGTCCATCCGTCTGAAGAGGGACATGGGGTGGGAGAGGGTGGGGGGAGGGAGGGTTGCCCCCCCCAAAATAGGTATTTTTTTTGTTTGTTTCTTTGAAGTCTTATGATTATGTTAGTATGATTCGACATGCTGCCCTGTCTTCTAGCAACCATTGAAATTGGTTTAAAATACCTTTAGTCAGTGCAGTATACTGTTTATTCCACCAGGTGAGCGCCAAGGGTATTGCCCGGATGTTTCAAACTTGTCACAAAGATACATAAACGAATAATACCGTGCACCATTACTCACTCTGCAAGCACCTTGTCCTCGTTCCTGTCCTAGTGTCCTAGTTCGTCTAAAAGATTTGGAGGAACAAAGACCGCGTTGTTCATAAATACTGGGTCACGTGGTTCTCACCGAAAGAGATTAATCGGAGCAAAAATAAATAAATAATTATACACGTGAAGATCGGGACGATCAACGTAAGAGATGCAAATTAGGGGGTGGGGCCACGGTCCGTTGGTGTATTGTGACGTCAGGGTGATTGCTTGTTCGAGGTCACAATGGGAATTCTCATTTCGTGAGTTGGTGTTCCCGAGTGACGATGTTACTTCAAGCCGCCATTTTCATTTTTGTTTCTTCGGTGACATTCCGACCATGGCAGCAGGTAAGTAGGATTGTAAGAGATAATAAGGTGTAAATAACGTTTTGTTTGATGGATTGGAAGAGCTAACATGAGGTGCGAGGTGCTGAATTCCACGTTGACTTGTCTTGTTTTTTGATTCGAGAGGGAATTCGATTGGTCGAAATAGCCGTGGAAGGTGTGAGTGAACCATCAGGTGTGATTCAAATATTTGTTTGGTACATTTTTCATGATCAGTTTGGTACATTTTCTCAAAATATATTCTATTATCCTCAACTGGACGATTAAATATAGGAACTGGAATGCTTTCCCTCCATTCCTTTGGAATTTCTCGGTCAGTCTGTCCGTCCGTCCGTCCGCCTGTCAGCCCATCAGTCCGTCAGACCGTCAGTCCGCCCGTCAATCAGTCCGTCCATTAGTCCATCCGTCTGAAGAGGGGCATGGGGTGGGAGAGGGTGGGGGGAGGGAGAGTTGCCCCCCCCCCCAAAATAGGTATTTTTTTTGTTTGTTTCTTTGAAGTCTTATGATTATGTTAGTATGATTCGACATGCTGCCCTGTCTTCTCGCAACCATTGAAATTGGTTTAAAATACCTCCCTATGAAGCGCGATGCTGCGCGCTAATGCTTACGCAAGGAGCAAGCGGACAACGCGGTTCATAAAAGAGTCTTTATTGAAAGTACTCAAACTGCAGCACCGAGCTGCTCCGGGCTGCGCGCCCCGTGTATATCTTGAGGCCACGCCTCTCTCTCGGGCGTGGCCGCCGCCCACTTGGTGCGCGGAATGATGTCACCACGCCAGTGGGCTTTCGTGTCCGCCACAGTATACTGTTTATTTTACCAGGTGAGCGCCAAGGGTATTGCCTGGATGTTTCAAACTTGTCACAAAGATACATAAACGAATAATACCGTGCACCATTACTCACTCTGCAAGCACCTTGTCCTCGTTCCTGTCCTAGTGTCCTAGTTCGTCTAAAAGATTTGGAGGAACAAAGACCGCGTTGTTCATAAATACTGGGTCACGTGGTTCTCACCGAAAGAGATTAATCGGAGCAAAAATCAATAAATAATTATACACGTGAAGATCGGGACGATCAACGTAAGAGATGCAAATTAGGGGGTGGGGCCACGGTCCGTTGGTGTATTGTGACGTCAGGGTGATTGCTTGTTCGAGGTCACAATGGAAATTCTCATTTCGTGAGTTGGTGTTCCCGAGTGACGATGTTACTTCAAGCCGCCATTTCATTTTTGTTTCTTCAGTGACATTCCGACCATGGCAGCAGGTAAGTAGGATTGTAAGAGATAATAAGGTGTAAATACCGTTTTGTTTGTTGGATTGGAAGAGCTAACATGAGGTGCGAGGTGCTGAATTCCACGTTGACTTGTCTTGTTTTTTGATTCGAGAGGGAATTCGATTGGTCGAAATAGCCGTGGAAGGTGTGAGTGAACCATCAGGTGTGATTCAAATATTTGTTTGGTACATTTTTCATGATCAGTTTGGTACATTTTCTCAAAATATATTCTATTATCCTCAACTGGACGATTAGATATAGAAACTGGAATGCTTTCCCTCCATTCCTTTGGAATTTCCTCTCATATAATAACAGTTAAACCGTTTATTGGATACCTGAACCTCATATTCACCGAGGCAGGTCCATACTTCCACTGGTATCTCATGAGGTCCCACTGATTGGCCAATCCTCTCACATTGGCTATGTTATCTGAAAGCACTTTTTGGAGAAATCGAAGATTCCAAGAGTTGTCTTTAAAAAGGGATTTTGTAAAATAAGCATTCTAAAATACGCCATTTCATGTCTGTCTGTCTGTCTGATGAATGTTTGACGCCAATACATTCCGTCGTTACTTATCCAATCACAACCAAACTTGACAGGATGACGAAGGGTTACATAATGAAGGTTGTAGCTCATTCATTTGCCCCCTTCCCCAAGGGGAGTTTCTTCCCCGAGCGGGTTTTCCCCGCCATTGCCGTCAATGGGGTAAGTGTTGAGGTGTATATCAATGTTAAATTAGCTTTATCATGGCGTTCGTCCAAAGAAGAAGATTCAATGCAGAGTTTTTCCAAAGACGCTTTTAATAACAAAATTAATGATAATTGCATATTGTTCATGTTATTACAAAACAATATTATTACTAACTAGAACGGGCACTCGGTAGAGCGCATACCTTCGCCGCAGCTACTGTTCTGTACTTGGTAAAAATACGATTTTGACCTTTTCGTGACCTTGACCTTGACCTTTGACCCGATTGCTCCCAAAATCTAATCAAATGTGTCCCGTATAATAACCAATCATCCCACCAAATTTCATGCAATTCGGTTGAATACTTTTTGAGTTATGCGAATAACATACACACACACACACAGACATACAAATAAATACACAGCGATCAAAACATAACCTTCCGCTTTTGCGAAGGTAATAATGTCCCACTTCCCCAAGGTATTTATACTAATAGCCGGCGAAGCCGGTGTTGTCAATAAACGAGTACGTATTATGTTGAAAACCTGATTATGCCTTGGCTCGAGAATCCGAAGGGCAGTGGGCGCAGCCATCTTGCGGAGGCGGAAGTATGCATAACAAATTTAAAACGTTCATTAGGAGTTTCTTTCACCCGTCGTCGTTTGATTCACAATCTTATGCACCTCCGATGTATTAATAAAATAATTTAAGATCAACATCGGCCCGCACGGGCCTGGTTATCTTCAACAAAACACGTCACCAAAGACCGGACCCAATGAGAGTCGAGCATTTGCAAGAATATTTCTAAAATGAAAGCGCTCAATGATGGGCGCCATCGACCGGATGCGGAAGTTTGCATAAAACAATTGCGAAAAAGTTCAATAGGACTTTGTTTCACCCGTCGTTCTTTGATTCATAATCTAATGAAACCTCTCATTAGTAATTAAAATACGTTAAGACCAACCTCGTTATCTTCAACGAAAATCGTCATCAAAGACCAGAACCAATGAGATTCGAGCATTTGAAAAAATATTTTTTTACAAGCTTATTACGCGTTTCGGACGGTGAAAACGGCGTCAAATATTCTCACATTGACGAAAAATTATTTTTTAGAAATCTCGCGGCCGTATGGGATAGTTTTTCAAGGCCAGAAATACGGTAAAAGCAGTTTACATATTTAGTTTAGAAATACGGATAGTTTTTCACGGACGGAAATATCCGAAGTTGAGATGGAATTCTTCACCGAATTAATCACTGCGACGCCGGGAACGAGGTTGGTGCAAAACAACCGAATCACGCGTAAGCATATGCTGCTCGAAATAGTTCTCATCATATGCTCAAATTTCCTAAGCTAAATCGTCATTGCTTTGGGCACTGTGAAACGTATCAAGGCACTCGCTTACTGCACAGCGAAAAAGTACGAGCACTTGAACAACGTGTTTTTCGACTCGATTCTGCAAAACGCCCGCCATGTCACTCGGTCAAAGCCAAAACGAGGAACAATGTTTCGCCTCCATTCTTCATCGCCACACCGACCTATCAGATGTGGCATGAAGGACGACGTTTATGCTTAACCACGACATAAATGTACCCAAGTCTTGGGTACCCAAGCTAATTCGTGATAACTCTTCTCTTTTACCAAGTCTTACCAGGTACGGTACCTACTACACCTACCTACGACCAACTACCTGCCTACCTACTACCAACTACCTAACCTACTGATGCCATGGTGATGGGTAAAATAGTGGCAAGAGGTATGCAGGTATTGGGGAGGACTGTCTGCTCTTCTCTTTTACCAAGTCTTACCAGGTACGGTACCTACTACACCTACCTACTACCAACTACCTAACCTACTGATACCATAGTGATGGGTAAAATAGTGGCAAGAGGCTTTGGCTTCGCCGGCTCATTGCGGCTTTGCAGTCGGTACTAGTAGTTATAATGGCATTTCTGTGGGAGCAACAGCTTCTACAGGGAGTAAAAATATAATAAACCTCAAACATATATGCTTAGCTTTTTAAACAGTCGCTAATGCTCTTTGTAACACTAAATGAAGGAATTTGGAGGAATCCCGACATCCGTGAAGTTAGGTTTACTTGCAGAACTGAGCAAAGATCTACTGTGCTCTATATAACCCACATATGTGGGGTTAATAACATGGCCCTTTCTGCCTCTGCCGTGGCATTTTTCGTGGCGAACTTTTGAAACTTGCTCCTGCTGTTTGATACGAAACTGAAAGGGACAAGCTCGGGTTGTGTGTGCTCCTTTATCAAGCAGCTAGCTAGCGCTTGCCAAGCCAGCCATTCCTTAACGGTTTTGAATGGAGTGCTTGCTCAAATGCTTAAACCATTTGGCGATCTCTTCACAAGAAACTTGGTAAATGAACACACACCCAATGTTCTTGAGATACGACCATAGATCTACTGCAATCTACATACCCCAAAGAGGAATAACCCTTTTTTCTGCTGCCGGAATGAGCGGGTGTACTAGTTGTAAAAAAATTGTTTAGTTTAATTTCAAATGAAATAAACTTTTGTCTTGTACCTGCCCTTGTCTATTTTCCATGGATTTTCCAGAATCATGCTGTCGAGGAAGGAGTGATGCCCAAGATTTGCGATGTCGCGTTCATCGCATCTGCCCTATTATTATTAATATGGGTAATTTCATTTGGACCATGGTGTTGGTTCAGGAAGAATAGACACCGGAAAAAGAAGCCCTGCAAGCACTGGTAAAGAACACGAGTGACTTTTCATCAATATTTACAATGCCTTCATCCAAGGGGACAAGATAGCTTGGAAATTTGAAACGAGTTACATAAAATTCTTACGAATAATCAAGTCTGACAAACGAAGGTCTGGTCCAGTGACAACAGGAAGTACCAGATCATGGACCTCCTTGAAAGGTGCCATTCAGTCACCAGTCAAACCTGTCGTGGAAAACATGAAATAATGTTACAATCGGCTGGACCGGGCCAGTTCCTTGTCCGAATCCCGACGAACCACGATTAAAGTGGTCATGCCGGTTCAGACGCCCCGACGAGAGTGGAGGGCTTAGATGCCTCTCCACCGCACTTTGGTGAAATGGTTGAGCCGGTAGAGCAACGTGCTGGTACGTTCCTCGTGCCCAGCACTGATTGGCGGCATGAGCAGTTTTGCTGCGCCGGATGCGGGGGTACATTTTGTATGGGACGCCAGTCGCTCCTGAACACAATCGGTCTTTTCACGGATGACCAAGAGCCATGCTGTGGCTTATGATCAGGGCAGCTCAAATCACTTGACAGAGACCCAGTTACTTTGCAAAGTCTCTTAAACAACAGGGGAGGGATAACAAAATAATCAATGGCTGTACAATTACAATACAACTATTATACACCACATGCATGGGGGGTCGTACGATAGGTCCATGATTAGCTAACGATAAGACCTCAAGACACACCAAGACTAGACTGAAAATACCGTCGATGTGCTTGTTCGAGTACAGCAAGTCCCAGAGGGAAAGATGTGAGATGGCGGGGAGAAAGTTAGGTCTTGTGCCGAGGTCAGATCGTATTCATGCAGGCACGATGGAGGAGAGCTGCAGGTGAGACCTCAGGAGATTACAGGCAGGACTGCAGGCTTCGGGTGGGGAAGTGCTGATGTGGCAGGATGTGTCTGAAGTGAGACCGTGCACAAAGAGAAAAGCTTCCACAACGTAGACCAAGGTGCATATCCTTCCGGCCACCTTTTGCATTGCACCCATCTTTATCCCTTTGGTGCACGCCCCACCATATTCCGTCACTTGGCTACACCCTGTGGCACATATTGGTCGTTTAGCCATTAATCAGGGGGGGAGCCCCTTCCCTGAGCCTCTTGACCCATCCTCAAGTGTTCAGGGAAAATATAAGGGACTCACCCTCCCACCAAAACCTGTGCCTGTGTGAGGCAGAATTCTCTCTTAAAACACATGTCGGACAGATTACAAAGGAAAGTACATTAATCAGCAATTTAAGGGAAAAGCAATTTTAATCCCTCAGATCGGCAGTCTGCAGCTTCCTCACTCTCTGCAGACCTGGACAAAATCACAGACTGGTCAAACAAGTGGAACATGTCTTTCAATCCTGACAAATCTCACACTCTTGCTTTGTCTCTCCGAAAAGACCAACTGGACAACCCTCCCATCTCAACAATCCTCTCCAAGAAGTTCTGTCGCTCAATCTTTTGGGTCTCACTATCTGCCATGATCTTTCCTGGGAAAACCACATTTCCTAGCTGGCCTCCAAAGCCAGTCGCCGACTGGGCATCCTCCGTCGTGTGAAGTCCTTCCTTGGCACACCTGAGCTCCTCAGCACATACAAGGCTTTCATCCGCAGCTCAATGGAATACTGCTCTCCCCTCTGGGCTGGTGCTCCTGCCTCACACCTAGCTCGGCTTCACGCTGTTGAAACCAAAGCTTTCAGAATCATTGGAATCTCCCGCGATGAAGCCGATTGTGAGGGCCTTTCACTCACTCACCGCAGGCAGGTTGGTGGTCTTTCTGTCTTCTACCGACTCCTATCCAGGCTAGCTCCCCCAGCTCTCTCTGTGCTCTGTCCCCCAAATATTCCTGCAGGTCGCACAAGATCTGATAGCAACCCTCTTCTGGTGAAATTGCCAAAATCAAGACTCTCTGCTCACCTTCATCTTTCATTCCTCTTTTCTCCTGCCTCTGGAACAAACTCCCTCACTCCCTTCAACCCCACTCTTCCCTCCAGGTCTTTAAAACAGCTGTTCACCACCATTTCTTATCTTCACCCATCCAAAACCTTGATCTTTTCTACCCACGTTAATTCACCCCAGATCCACTTTTTTGAAATGCCAACTTCTTTCCTGGAAGTCCTCGCAGTGTCCATGTGTTTTATACGTCTCCCACCCCCTCCCCTCCCCCTCCCCACATCTCCTGATGTCCCTGTTCTCTGCTGTTGTGCTTGTGTGGTTCCCTCTCTCTCCCCATATTGTCTCCCGCTCCCATTATTGTATGTTTTGTGTGATCCTTTTTTTTTTGTGATTGGTGTTCGCTCTCACACAAGCCTCGATCTTGTTTACAACAAAACAAACAAACAAAAAAAAAAACATGAGGAGGGAAGGCTACAGCTTTCTACACAAATATCGATGCATAATTGCCTCACTCTTATGCTAACACATACAATATGTTGTTACGTGGTCCCCTCGGTGAATACCTGGTCTCAGTGACCCCCGGACCGTGAGAGGAACTTCGCCAGAAAGCTGTATTATATATGCGCTTTCGCCACGCAAGCCCTATGAATTTCACCCAAGAGACAACTGACGTTCAAGGATATATTTCAATGGTAATGATACCAAACAATTTCAATGACACAACCATCAACAATATTTCAAGGACACAACCACGGAGATTTTCCCCGAGCAATCAACAATACATAATCATCACCAATTCCCAATTCCCAATCAATTCCCTATGATTAAGATGGCCATCTTATACATGTGTGTCCCGGTGAGTACTCACACCCCCTTTCGGTCTCTGCTCCTCACAATGTCTCTGGGCCCCTCCTGACCAAGATACTGCTACTGGTCGGCGTCTCCGCACTCGGGCGGTTGAACGAACCCCGGGTGGACGTTTCTCCACCGGGCAGGTATCGTACCAGGCACCGGGGCTGCAGCCCCTCGTGGCCACGCGGAGCGGGTACGGTAGAGCAAGCCAAACCCCACGCCGCTTGCAAGGCGCGTTAGGCCCCAACGTGCGACCTGCACGCGTCTGTTTGGACGGTGCCGCGACCGATTCCAGACGCGGGGTCGAAGCACGGCCCCACGTCAACTTGACGTCTCCACCGGGCCGGTACACGTCCCGGGAATTCCTCTCGCCGGACAGGTTTCGGAACGCCGCGGTTTTCCACGCCGCGCAAGGTCGATTCCACCTTTTGTCGGAGCGGGGCGAGGAAGAATAATAACCGTCCTTTTTTCTCCTCGTGTCTTTTCTTCTTCCGTTTCCGGTCACTTCCGTTTCCGGCCACTGGTTCAGAAGGGCTCCTGACCCTCCAATCACAACAACCCTTAATATACTACACACGGATAAGCAAAGACCTGAATGGTAATCCACATACATTCACATAAATATGTAACACTCCCCCCCTTCAAGAAAGAAAGTTTGAACCCAGCGAAAACTTTCTTTGCCGGCCAATTTGGAGAAACAAACCAGATAATTCAACCCCCCCACATTATCAGTTGCCCCCGGGCACAGTTATCACTTAAAACTAAAGCAACCAAAATTTCACCACAACCCCTCCAGATTACTCACTCTGGACTAAGCACCAGCAACGACATTGTCCCTGCCAAATCAAACTCCATCTCATGACCCTCTGACTTTGACCGCCAGTTTCTTGTGAATGAAGGTTAAGGGGTTGATCAAAGATCCAAAGTTACGCCACTCGATAGCACTTTTTCTGGGAGGCCAAGCCGGGTATTCACTACATGGATGCCTTTAGGAACGTGGAGTTCACGGTTAGTCCGTGCAGGAAAGTTCTCTACATGGGCGCCTTGAGGAACGTGGAGTTCACGGTTAGTCCGTGCATGAAAGTTCACTACATGGACGCCTTTAGGAACGGCGTTCACGGTTAATCCGTGTAGGAATCTTGGCTCGGCGGCTCCGCCGCATTCAGTGCTTCAACTTCTCAGAACTTCCCTAATAATTAGGGTGGGACCACTTGTCCCTGTAGTCCCATGAATAGCGGTCTCCTTTTCGGCCACTACTTTGCCCATCCTTCCTTCGGGAGCGGCCGTAACTCCGGTAGCCTACATAATAATATTGATTGCGGCCACCACCAAAACTACCGCCCAGTTGTTCTCTCCTGTAGACCTCTCGACGCCTACGAAATGTCTTCCTTACTGTTATGGTCCGACCCTCCAAATCCTTGCCATTCCAATTCTTCTCTGCCTCTCTGGCGTCTTTTGTGCTGGCAAACGTGACAAAGCCGAACCCTCTTGACTGTTGCGTTTCCCAGTCTCTTACCAACCGCACTTCCACCAGCGGCCCATATCTGTTGAAGACAGAGGTCAGAACTTCTTCCTCTGTTTTGAAGTTCAGTCCCCCTACAAATAACTTGGCACTTTTGTTGCCATCCCGAGCTGGTGTGGCGTTATTTTCCCTGCTGGGCTCTTTACCAACCCTCAGGTTACCATAAACTTGACCCCCGGCCAAATCATTCCCGATAACCACAGATACACCCTCTACAGGAAGCGTGGCTTGTAAACCGACGGTGACCGGTCCTGACACCAAATCGGACTCCAACTGGATGACCTGAAGGGGAGCACTAACACCGCCCCCGATCCCCTGTAAACGCACACTATCCCCCATTGCCGTCTCCTCGGACCATGGCAAAATGCCTTCAAGCATTAAAGATTGATGGGCCCCTGTGTCCCTCAATATCCTAACCGGTCTCCGGTTAGTCGAGGCTCCATCCAGTGACACAAACCCCTCTGAAATATATGGTTGGTAACCCTTTTGATGGCGATTTCTTACGCTAGCCATCGCATTCGGAGTTGGAATAGTCGGACTCCGCTCTGGGTTGTCCCTTTTCATGAGGTAACAACTGGACATCAAGTGTCCAGGTTTCTTGCAAAACGCGCAAGTAGGCCCGGAGGAAAAACTCGGGGTCTGCCTCGGGCCCCCCGAACTATAAGTTTGTCTTGGGCCCGCATCCCTCTGATTTCGAACCGGTGGGGTATCATAGTTGTCCCCATAATCATCTCGAGGCCGCCGCCATGTATGGTCGTTCTCCGCACCTGCTGTTCCCCACCTCCCCTGCGGAGATCTAGGCGAGGAGTTAGGTTCGTGGACCCCTATTCGGTGGGTTAAGGCATAATCATCTGCCATGGTGGCTGCGTCCCACAACTTCGGTACTTTCTTTTCCTGCAGGTACACTTTGATGTCCTCGTGGACACACTGCTGGAATTCCTCCACCAGGATCAAGTCCCGCAATGTTTCGAAGTCTTTCCCGACTCCTTTTGACTCACACCACCGATCAAACATGTTTTCTTTCACTCTGGCAAACTCCACATGGGTCTCACTCTCCCTCTTCCTGGCATTCCTGAATTTTTGCCTGTAAGCTTCCGGAACCAACTCATAGGCCTTGAGGATGTGCTTCTTCAGTACCTCATAATCTGCACATTGGTCCATTGGTAGCGCCGAATAAATTTCCTGAGCTTTCCCCACCAGCACACTTTGCACGAGTATGGTCCAGGCCTCCTCCGGCCAGTTTAATTGTCGAGCCACTTTCTCAAAGTGTGGGAAAAATTTCGCGACTTCTTTTTCACTGAACGGTGGAACCAGCCTCACATGTCTGCCCACATCCCAGGTTTTCTGGTTAGGTGTCGACCCCGTCAGCAAGGGTGGTGCCTCTCCCCGTTCTCTCATTAACTCCAGCTCCTTGAATTTGATTTCTTGCTGAAGCTCCATGTCACGTTCCTTTAATTCCCTTTCCGCTTTTCTCTCCTCTGCTTCGAGGTCCCTTGCAGCTCTCCTTTCCTCTGCTTTTTTGTCTTCTAACCTTTCCTGGAGTTCTCGTTCCACTCTCCTTTCCTCTGCTTGTTTCTCTTCTCTCCTCGCTTCTGCTTTCCTTTCTTCTTCTTTTAACGTTTCCTGGAGTTCTCGTTCCACTCTCCTTTCCTCTGCTTCTGCTTTCCTTTCTTCTTCTTTTAACCTTTCCTGGAGTTCTCGTTCCACTCTCCTTTCCTCCGCTTGTTTCTCTTCCCTCCTCTCTTCTGCTTTCCTTTCTTCTTCTGCTCTTTCCTTTTCTGCTTTCCTTTCTTCTTCTTTAATCCGTTCCTGGCTCCGTAACTGCAACTCCAGTTTCCGGAGCTCAACGTCTTCTGGTTCTTCGGGTAGCCACTCCCAGGCTAACTCGTCCCATGTTCCTAATCCCACCATAGATTGTATCACCGTGGCCTGCAACTCTGCCTTCCTCAAATTAGTTCGGACCTCCAAGTTAAAATGTTTGGCCAATTTCAAGAGGTCCGACTTTAGCAACGCTCGGAACTGTGCCTCACTCGGTGTTACCCCAAAGTTCTGTGCCACAAACGCCATGGTGCCTATCGTTAACACCTGTTAACCTTCACCCAAGATTTTACCCCAATTTCTCAAAACAAAAAATTTACCAATTAATAATTAATTAATAAATTTTAATTAATAAAAAAATTATTATTTTATTATTTTATACAATTTTAAATCCCGGACGTAGACCCAATTGCGAAACCGCAAATCGTAATTTGTACGAGCCCCCAATTCTGTTACGTGGTCCCCTCGGTGAATACCTGGTCTCAGTGACCCCCGGACCGTGAGAGGAACTTCGCCAGAAAGCTGTATTATATATGCGCTTTCGCCACGCAAGCCCTATGAATTTCACCCAAGAGACAACTGACGTTCAAGGATATATTTCAATGGTAATGATACCAAACAATTTCAATGACACAACCATCAACAATATTTCAAGGACACAACCACGGAGATTTTCCCCGAGCAATCAACAATACATAATCATCACCAATTCCCAATTCACAATCAATTCCCTATGATTAAGATGGCCATCTTATACATGTGTGTCCCGGTGAGTACTCACACCCCCTTTCGGTCTCTGCTCCTCACAATGTCTCTGGGCCCCTCCTGACCAAGATACTGCTACTGGTCGGCGTCTCCGCACTCGGGCGGTTGAACGAACACCGGGTGGACGTTTCTCCACCGGGCAGGTATCGTACCAGGCACCGGGGCTGCAGCCCCTCGTGGCCACGCGGAGCGGGTACGGTAGAGCAAGCCAAACCCCAAGCCGCTTGCAAGGCGCGTTAGGCCCCAACGTGCGACCCGCACGCGTCTGTTTGGACGGTGCCGCGACCGATTCCAGACGCGGGGTCGAAGCACGGCCCCACGTCAACTTGACGTCTCCACCGGGCCGGTACACGTCCCGGGAATTCCTCTCGCCGGACAGGTTTCGGAACGCCGCGGTTTTCCACGCCGCGCAAGGTCGATTCCACCTTTTGTCGGAGCGGGGCGAGGAAGAATAATAACCGTCCTTTTTTCTCCTCGTGTCTTTTCTTCTTCCGTTTCCGGTCACTTCCGTTTCCGGCCACTGGTTCAGAAGGGCTCCTGACCCTCCAATCACAACAACCCTTAATATACTACACACGGATAAGCAAAGACCTGAATGGAAATCCACATACATTCACATAAATATGTAACAATGTAAATAACTATTACTCAGCTTTTAATATTAACCCCTATGAACCACTTCCACAACACTATCATTCTGTCTTTCATCAGAATACTCCCTCAGATCACACTCCTGAATAAATCCTGTCTTCTCCACTTCTTCTTATAATGGCCACTATGATTCCAACAATATGATGGGGTTAGCCGGGGGATGTCCGCTCTTCATTAAGGATACCATGGGATCTTTACCGTCCACCAACGAATGCCGGTAGACGGGACGCCCAGTTTAACATCCATCCAAGGGACGGCACACAGATTGAAAGAGAGAGCTTGGAGGTGAGTGTGCTTACCTCGAAGCCATCCTCCCAGCCACCTGAACAGATCCTCTCTGTTTCAGATAATTTTTGGCTTAATTAACAATAATGGCCTCGGTTTATTATTTTGGAAGAGGAAAAGCAAGGAAGAGTAAATGAGGAAAAGGGATGAGGAAGAGCAGGAACAATTATTTTGGTGAAACCTTCAACTGCTCATAATGAAGTTTGAGCCTTCAGAGGGAGATAAGAGCTTCATTAGCCCCTGCTGGACTTCGTCCAAAATGGATTCGGTCTCGTCTCGTTATGGATTCGGTCTCGTCCATCAATCCATCTGTCCGTCCGTCTGCAACCATATCTCGGAAGGGTGTGGACCGATTTTGTTCATACTTGACACAAAAACAATACATCATGGTATCCATGTGCACATCATTTTGTTTGGCGATGTGAACAAAGATGGCCAACTGGCGGCCATTTTAGTTGTAAAAAACCCGATGCTGAACACGTCCTCAACCATTTCTCGGACTTGAATTTACCAATGTAGTTCAAACTTGGCACACATATCATGAATGATGGTTTCCATGTGCCTGTCATTTATTTTTCAAGATCAGATCCAAAATGGCCGACTTGCAGCCATTTTGCTTCTTAAACGTGTCCCCAACCATTTCTTGACATGCATGGACCGATTTTCTTCAAACTCGGTACAAAGACAATATATGAGAGAATACATATGTAGAACATCTTGGTTTGTAATTCGATCAAAGGTGGCTGACTGGCGACCTTCAACTCTGTACAGCAACATTAGTAAAAGCACGGGAGCTATGACATTTTATGTCTTTTTCTTCTTGTTATTCTTTTGTATGCAGCCTGTGGGTGTTGGTTGCATCATTGCTGGGAGTGCACCTATGCCACTGATGCAGTGCCCCCTGTTTCCAGTAATCGGGTACGGTACTTATTTTACCGACCTTGGAAGGATGACAGGCTGAGTCTCACACCTGGTGCTATTTAACGGTTCAACAGGGGTCTGGAACTCATTACCCTAAGATCTTCAGCCAGTTATCTTAACTGTAAAGCCAACACTGGGCTTACCTGCAAGCTCAATGTTTTATATCCGATAACAATGGAACATGCTCTTCATCTTTTGAAAATCATACTTTTTTCTCCAACTCACAAGCTTTGTCTTTGTTTCTGCAGTTTTGAATGTGGCCGGAAGTACGAACAAAAAAAAAAGGTAAGCAAAGAGCGGCCATTGCTGGAGAACGTTCAACAAAAGCAAGTTGCAGAGATGCAACAAGGAGAGTTGAATCCACTAAATTCCACTAATTATAATCATTATCGTTGCCTCCATTTGAAAAATTATTATTACCTCCACCACGAAGGTGCATGGAGGTTGTTTTCACCCCTGTCTGTTTGTTTGTTTGTTACTTGCGAAAATCGAAGATTTCTCATTAATATATTGGTTGGTCTTGTGCGTTAGTCTGTCTGTTTGTCTGTCTGTCTGTCTGTTTGAATGTCTGTCAATCACCTACAGATCACAATTTTCAACCGATATTCACGAAACTTCACCAAATGGTAGAGTTTGTCATAAGCAAGAAGCCTATTGTTTTTGGGGTCAATAGGTCAACAAAGGCCAAAGGTCACCAACTTTGTCAAATTTCTAAAATTCTCAATTTTCATCCAATTGACTTGAAATTTGAAGAGGATTTGCACATATGGTCACTGAATTCAACTACCAAGTATTTTTGAGGTCAACATCGGCCAAATGGTTAACATTAGCCAAAAGGTCAACATAGGCCAAATTTCTAAAATCCCCAATTTCCATCCAATTGTCTTGAAATTTGAATAGGATTTTCATATCATCAAACTGAATTCAACCACCAACTATATTTGAGATCAAAATAGATCACAAGGTCAACATAGGCCAAATGTCAACCACTTATTTTTAAAGTTTCTAAAATCTTCAATTTACATCTGATTGACTTGAAATTTGAACATGATTTTCATATCAGCCAACTGAATTGAACCACCAACTATTTTTGAGGTCAACATAGGCCAAAAGGTCAAAGGTCAACAACCATTTCCAATTTTTTTTAATCCTCAATTTTCATCAGATTGACTCTAAATTTGAATAGGATTTTTATGTGAGTGAACTGAATTCAATCAACTATTTTTGAGATCAAAATCGACCAAAAGGTCAACATAGTCCGAAGGTCGACCAACTTTATCAAATTTCTAAAATCCTCAATTTTAATCCGATTGACTTGAAATCTAAATAGGATTTGCATATCTGGTCATTGAAACCAATCATCAACTATTTTTGAGGTCAACATAGGCCAAAAGGTCAACATAGGCCAAATTTCTAAAATCCTCACTTTTCAACCGATTAACTTGAAACTTGAAGTGGGTTTGCATATCTGGTCATTAATTCAACCACAAATTATTTTTGAGGTCATCATAGGCCAACAACTTATTTTAGGAATTTCGCAAGTATCGTGCTGTACACAACATACTTCTTGTTTGTTTGTGAAGAAGACATCTCAAAAGGTTGTGTACGGATTCAAACGAAATTTGGTAGAGAGGTAGTGTATATGACAAGGACGAAATGATTAGATTTTGGTGAAGATCCAGATTCAGATCTGGCTAGTGGAATTTTTAGTGATTCTTCACCATTGAGAGATAGGGCCAAAACCGACATATAGCAGGATGTCTCAGAAAGTTATAGACTGATTTGGACGAAACTTGGGGAACCGGTTGGGTGTGTGACATGGATTAATCGATTAGATTTTGGTGAAGATCTGAATATGGATTTGGATATGAGAATTATTTAAATTTTAAGTGATTCTTCACCATTGAGTGATAATGCTAAAACTGACAAACAGCACGATATCTCAAAAAGTTATGGACGGATTTGGACGAAACTTGGGGGACCGGTTGGGTGTGTGACATGGACTAATCGATTCGATTTTGGTGAAGGTCTGAATGTGGATTCGGATACGAGAATTATTTAATTTCCAAGTGATTCTTCACCATTGAGAGATTGCGTGAAAAACGATAAAAATCTGATATTTAAAAACGTTATGGATGAGTTATGACGAAACTTGGTGGACGAGTTGGTTAAGTGACAAGAGCAAGCCAATTCGATTTTGGTGCAGGTCCGAATCCAGATCAGGCCTATCAGTGGGATACAAAACATAAACTGTTCAGCCTGGCGGAGGTTTGCGCTCTACCGAGTGCCGTTCTAGTCTTTAGAGATGTTTCTTCATTATGTTATTTCCATCTCTTCATGACGCAATGTGTTCTATTGCACAGGTCGAGTTGCTTTCACGATTGGACGTGAAGGATGAACAAGTCAATCAGTTCACAGTGAAAAACGAGATCCTTTCAGACGATCTCGAAAAAGTTTCCATCAAGTTGTCAAAAGTACAACTTCAGCTCCAGAAAGAACGGCAATGGAATGAGGAAGAACAACAGAAGAACGTTGAGAGCTTCCAACAAGTAAGGAACCGTTATCAAGCATGTGGGACTACAGATGCCAAGATGATGAACATCATGTTCACCTCCACGTGTTCTGATGAGATTGAACACCTCGCAGGGGTCGTGCTGCTAATGAGACATTTACAAATGCAAGACCGTTGTTTGGAATTTGTGAAATTCCATGTGAACCTTCCACCTTTAACCAGAGTTGATTCTAGTTTAGACTTGAGAGAGACACCTCCATAATGTATTGATGTTTTTTGATTGATGATGGGAAGGAGTGCGTAATGGTGAGCTGTGTGGTCTTGAATTTTCTTTCAAACCCGTCACTGGGTTTCTTTCTGGTTATGTAGAATAGAAAACAAGAAACTTCGTCGATGACACTGTCATGTTTCTACCTCACAGGTTGATGCACTTTCACAACGATTGGACGTGAAGGATGAACAAGGTAATGAGTTCACAGTGAAAAACAAGGTCCTTTCAGACGAACTCGAAAATGTTTCCATCAAGTTGCCAAAAGTACAACTTCAGCTCCAGAAGCAACAGCAATGGAATGAGGAAGAACAACAGAAGAACGTTGAGAGCTTCCAACAAGTAAGGAACCGTTATCAAGCATGTGGGACTACAGATGTCAATGGGGTGAACATAATGTTCACCTCCACATGATTTAATGAGTTTTAACACCTCGCAGGGGTCGTGCTCCTTGTGAGACATTTACAAATGGAAGACTATTCATTGGAATGTGGAACAGAAAACAGAAACATTCCTGTCAGTGACACTGTCATGTTTCTGCTGCACAGGTCGAGCTGCTATCTCAGCAGGTGAAATCAACGGATAATCAATTGGATGAGATGACTTCACGGATTGAAGCACTTTTGATGGATCGCTCACACCTGGAGAGCAAATGTTCTGAATTGGAACAGCAGCTCCAGGAACAGCGAAACAAGCAGGAGCAGCAGGATGTTGAGTACCGCCAACAAGTAAGCAACCGTTATCGAACAATGTGGGACTTGCTCCACACTGTCTGACCTTTGACCACAGAATAACAGATACTAAAGAGCGTAAGATAATGTTTCCCTCGATGTGTGATGATTGCTGATGTGTTTTAATCACTTGCAGGTGACGCAGCTCAAGACGGATTTTCAAACTAAAGACAACGACTGGGATGAAGTGGTCTTGAAAAATAACGACACTGTAAAGGCAGTGGAAGAAATGAACAGGAAGTTCGAGGAATGGGAGCAACGATCTCAGAACACTTCAAAAAAAAATTCCATCTCTTATGATTCCAAATCACTCCAAGCTCTAAATTCAAATTCATTCCACCCCTCCTCTGTCGTTCTTAAACGGATCGCTGACGTGAAAATCACAACTAACCCAATTTGTTATAAATGTTCGTCTTTCATGCATCATCCACGTTCTAAACTCCCCCCTCGCCCCTCCCCTACAAATCTCCCTTGACCCTCCTCTTCTAAACGCCCCCCTCGCCCCTCCCCTGCAAATCTCCCCCCTTGACCCTCCTCTTCTAAAGTCCCCCCTTGCCCCTCCCCTCCGAAACTGCCCCCTAACCCCTCCCCTTCAAAACTCCCCCCAACCCCTCCCCTTCAAATTTCCCCCCGTACCATCCCTCTCCAATTCTCCCCCCTCCCACCTCCTCAAAGCTGCCTCATCCCGACTTCATCTCCCTTCTATCTCATACCTCCACCTCCCCCAATCTTCTGTCCCCTCAAAGAACCCCTCACTGTGCCTCATCCCATCACCATCAAACCTTTCAACCTCATCCTTCCCTTTCTTGGAACTCTTCTGTAATCTCTGACACACGATCAACTGCTCTTCCTACCTCCTCCTCCCCTCCCCTCTCCTGCACCCGATGCTCCCCTCTCTCCTCATTAACGATATGGACCTCAAACATCCGGGGCCTGGAGAGCCTGGAGAAAAAATATTCTGAATTGGAACAGCAGCTCCAGGAACAGCGAAGCAAGCAGGAGCAACAGGATGTTGAGTACCGTCAACAAGTAAGCAACCGTTATCGAACAATGTGGGACTTGCTCCACACTGTCTGACCTTTGACTACAGAATAACAGACACTAAAGAGCATAAGATAATGTTTCCCTCGATGTGTGATGATTGCTGATGTGTTTTAATCACTTGCAGGTGACACAGCTCAAGACGGATTTTCAAAGTAAACATAACTGCTGGGATGAAGTTGAAATTTGAAGAGGATTTACATATCATCTAACTGAATTGAACCACCAACTATTTTGAGATCAGCGTAGGCCAAAAGGTCAACATAGGCCAAAGGTCTCGCGAGATCTCGGAGACGGTGGGAGGGATTTTCGAAGCTCCACACGGTCTCCACGTTTTTCGAAGTTAAGTCTGTTCACAATTGTATTTTGTCGAAACTGTATTTATCTTTCGGTGTGTGAAGTTATTGTGTGCAACTTTGGTTGTTTCTCGGTGTTTATCTTTCATAAATTGATCGTCTGTTTGCCGTGTCGCGAGCAAGGCCTTTGCCGCGTCGCGAACGATTTGAAATCGAAGTTAAGTGATTGTTCCCATTTGTATTTTCGTTAAAACTGCATTTATTTATGGTGTTGTACGTATATTGTGTCCCGACGAAGATTTTTCGGTGCAAATCTTTCATACCTGTATTGAAAATCGTGTTAATTCGTGTCGTGTCTTGAGGCCTTGTACAGTGTGCACTGTACAACCTTGAGGCTTTGTTTTTCTCTCAGCGGTCCGTCGTTTGTGATCCAATAACTTTCGTTCTCTGTATTCCCAGTCTTTTCACCCATAGCCTACTTCCTTGTGTAAATCTCAACTCGGGGGAAAAAAAAAAAAAAAAAAAAAAAAAAAAAAACATTTCCTTCTCTGTTCTCATTCGTTTATTCATTCTTATTCGTTCGTTCGTTCTTCGACCACGTGTTTCTCCCCCATTTCCCCAGATAGTTTTCACTCATTAACCTTCAATGTTTACACTTTCCCCTCAAGTTATGTATTCCGTCATATTTTATAACACCTTTTTCTTCTTCTTCTTTAAAAGGCTGCTTTCGACTTGCTCACCAAATCAATTCATCCCAAAAAAAATATCCATCTCCTATAGTGCCTTTTTTCTACATTCCCTAAACTCTCCTGCACTCCATCCTCCATCCAGCGTCCTTAAACGTATTTTTAACTCGAAGGTCACAAGAAACTCATTTTGCAATAAATGTTCGTTTCCCATAAATCGTACACTTTCAAAAATCCAATCTCACCCCTCCCCTCCAAATCTTCCCCATAACCCCTCCCCTCCAAATCTTCCCCATCACCCATCCCTTTCAAATCTCCCCCCTTGCCCCCTCCCTCCTAAACTACCCCCTCACCCCTCCCCGCCAAGACACCCCCTCGCCCCTCCCCTCCTAGACTCCTGCCTCACCCCTCCCCTCCAAATCTCCCCCATATCCCATCCCTTTCAAATCCCTCCCCTTGTCCCTTCCCTCCAAACTCCCCCCTCACCCCTCCCCTTCAAATCTCCCCACCCTCATTGCTTCTCAATTTCCCCCCTCTCACTCCCCCTCCTCAAAGCGTCCTCCCCGCTTCTTCCCCCTTCAAACTCTCACCTCCATCTCCCCCAACCTTCTGCCTCGCTCTTCCCCCTCCTCAAATAACACCTCATTGTGGCTCACCCAATCACCATCAAACCTTTTGTCCGCCCCATCCTTCCCTTTCTCCGAGCTATTCTGAAATCTCTGACACACCTTCAACAGCTCTCCCTACCTCTTCCACCTCTTCCACATCTTACCCTACCCCTCCTCCCCCCTGTTCTGTATCTGATGCTCCCCCTTCCTCTTCATTAACGGTATGGACCTCAAACATCCGGGGCCTTCGTTCAAACTTAACTGATCTCTCCATACAGGTTGCTTCTGTCAAACCAGACGTGATCTGCTTAACAGAAACTTTCCTCCTTTATGATGTCTCTGATTCCATAGTATCTCTCCCGGGCTACTCCCTCCTCGGGTATGATAGACCTGAGCCTCGTCCTGGAGGCGGGGTTGCTATCTTTATCAAAAACTCTCTTCCTCACTCGCCCTGCACTGCACTCTCTCCACCTCACCCCCAGGAATACCTCTGGCTACGGCTTCCCCTTCGCTCCCACCTCTTGTTCATATGTGTGTTGTACCGTCCACCAAACAGTGATGACTCCATCTACATCTCGCTGTCTGAGAATATGGACCAACTTCTATCTACCCATCCCAACTCTCTCTTCCTCATATGTGGTGATTTCAACTGTCATCATGCCAGTTGGCTGGGTGTGGGTACCTCTCTCACCAGCCATGGCTCCTCAGCAAAGGACTTCTGCGACTCACTGGGACTGACACAATCTGTCAATTTCCCGACCCGGATCTCAGTCAACGGAACATCTTCTCTTCTGGACTTGGTTATGACTAACTTCCCTGAAAATGTCTGCTGCTCTTCTTCTGCTCCGATCGGATCATCTGATCATGTCCTTGTTAAAGTGGACATCTCTCTGACCATCCTCAGGGAGCCTGCTCAGCGTCGACGAGTTTGGCATTTCACTCAGGCCAACTGGCACGGTCTTCAAGCAGCAATCAATCATCTGGACTGGTCTCCCATCTCTACCACCTCTGACATCAACTCATCCTGGGAATTCTTCCAAAGTAAATTGCTCTCTCTCATGCACAGATTTATCCCATCTCGTCTTCAGTTGTCATACCCTTCCTCCCGTCCATGGTACAAGGAATCTTGTGGTGAGGCTGTTGCCCAGAAACAACTTGCCTTCGTCTCCTGGAAAGCAAATGCAACGGAAGGAAATCTCATTTCCTTTCACAAAGCCCGAAACAAGTGTGTGTCCACCCTCAGGAGAGCCAGGAAACAATATCTCTCCGTTCTCAAGACCGAACTCTCTTATCTGTCTCCCTCTTCCAAATCCTGGTGGCGTCTGGTCAAATCCGTTTCTGGTGTTTGTTCCCCCTCCATCCCCTCCCTTACCTCAAACGGCTACACAGCTGACTCCGCACGTGAAAAAGCTGAATGCCTCAACTCTGTGTTTGCCTCTAAATCTTGTGTCCCAAACCCATCCCTCTCTGTACCCACCATACCCAGTCGTACCCTGCTGCTCCTGGACTCCGTGTCCTTTCCTCCTGACAAGGTGGAAAAGTTTCTGTCAACCCTCGACTCTGATTCTGCAACTGGACCCGACGGCATCAGCCCACGGGTCCTAAAATCCTGCTCTGCTGCTCTATCTCACCCTCTCTCTGTTCTCTTCACCCTCTCTTTTGCTCAAGTTCAACTGCCATCTGCTTGGAAATCAGCCAACATCACCGCTTTGCACAAAAAAGGTGCAAAAACAGATCATAGCAACTACAGACTAATCAGCCTTCTCCCAATTATCAGCAAAGTCATGGAATCCATCATTGCTTCGGATATGAAATCTTTCCTCTTCTCCAATGGCTTGATCTCTGATCATCAATTTGGTTTCAGACCAGGTCACTCTACTCTGGACATGCTGCTTCTGCTGTCTCAACAATGGATGGAGGTCCTCAATGCCAAACAGGAAATTAGAGCTGTCTCCCTCGACATATCACGTGCCTTCGACACGGTCTGGCACCCCGCTCTGCTCACCAAACTCTCCTCCTTTGGTATCCATGGAAATCTCCACGCATGGCTGGCGGACTTCCTCTCTAGTCGTCGTCAACGTGTGGCCATGAATGGGTTTCTCTCATCTCCTCTTCCTGTTCAGGCTGGAGTTCCCCAAGGCAGTGTTCTGGGCCCCGTGCTTTTTCTGGTCTTCATCAATGATCTCTCTGACTCTCTCGAAAATCCTCTCTATCTCTTTGCCGATCTGAGGGAAGAGGAATGGAGCGGCAGAGAGTGGAGTCATCAGCAGTCTGCTGCCTCCTCACTCTCTGAAGACCTGGACAAAATCACAGACTGGTCAAACAAGTGGAACATGTCTTTCAATCCTGACAAATCTCACACTCTTACTATGTCTCTCCGAAAAGATCGACTGGACAACCCTCCCATCTACTTTCTCAACAATCCTCTCCAAGAAGTTCTGTCGCTCAAAATTTTGGGTCTCACTATCTGCCATGATCTTTCTTGGGAAAACCACATTTCCAAGCTGGCCTCCAAAGCCAGTCGCCGACTGGGCATCCTCCGTCGTGCGAAGTCCTTCCTCGGCACACCTGAGCTCCTCACCACATACAAGGCTTTCATCCGCAGCTCAATGGAATACTGTTCTCCCCTATGGGCCGGTGCTCCTGCCTCACACCTAGCTCGGCTTCACGCTGTTGAAACCAAAGCTTTCAGAATTATTGGAATCTCCCGCGATGAAGCTAAGCTATCTCTGAGGGCCTTTCACTCACTCACCGCAGGCAGGTAGGTGGTCTTTCTGTCTTCTACCGACTCCTCTCCGGCCTTGCACCCCCAGCTCTCTCTGTGCTCTGTCCCCCAAATATTCCTACAGGTCGCACAAGATCTGCCAGCAACCCTCTGATGGTTAAACTGCCGAAATCTCGGCTCTCTGCTCACCTTCACTCTTTCATTCCTCTTTTCTCCCGCCTCTGGAACAAACTCCCTCACTCCCTTCAATCCCACTCCTCCCTCCAGGTCTTTAAAACAGCTGTTCACCACCATCTCTTATCTTCCCCCATCCAAAACCTTGATCTTTTCTACCCCCGCTAATTCACCCCAGATCCACCTTGTTTGAAATTCCAACTTCTTTCCTGGAAGTCCTGGCAGTGTCCATATGTTTTATACCTCTCCCACCGCCCCCTTCCCATGCCCCCCCCCCCCCCAAAGCCCTCGCCCTCTCTCAGATCTCTCGATGTCTCCATGTCTCTCGGTCCCTGCTCTCAAATGTTGTGTTTGTGTCCTTCCCCCTCTCCCCATCTTGTCTACTGCTCCCGATGTTATATGTTTTATGTGTCGGTTTGTCTTTCTGTGTGATTAATGTTCGCTCTTTCACGAGCCTCGATCTTGTATACAAAAAAACAAAAAAAGAAAAAAAAAAAAGAAGGGAAAAAAAAAAAAAAAAGTCAACCACTTTTTTCAAATTTCTAAAATCCTCACTTTTCATCCGATTGACTTGAAATATGAATGTGATTTTCATATCGGATCACTGAATTCAACCACCATCTATTTTTGAGATCAGCATAGGCCAAAAGGTCAACACAGGCCAAAGGTCAACAACAATTTCAAATTTCTAAAATCCTCAACTTTAATCCTATTGACTTGAAATTTGAATAGGATTTTCATTTCAGCCAACTGAATTCAACCACCAACTAATTTTGAGATCAGCATAGCCAAAAGGTCAACATAGGCCAACGGTCAACAACAATTTCAAATTTCTAAAATCCTCAATTTTCATCCGATTCACTTGAAATTTGAATAGGATTTACATATCAGCTAACTCAATTCAACCACCAACTATTTTAAAGATCAGCATCGGCCAAAGGGTCAACATAGGCCAAAGGTCAACCACGTTTTTTCAAATTTCTAAAATCCTCAATTTTCATCCGATTGACATGAAATTTGAATAGGATTTTCACATCAGCTAACTGAATTCAACCACCAACTCTTTTTGAGATCAACATCGACCAAATGTCAACATAGGCCAAAAGGTCAACAAAGGCCCGAATTTCTAAAATTGTCAATTTTCATCCGATTAACTTAAACTTTGAAGACGATTTGAATATCAGGTCACTGAATTCAACCACGAATTATTTTTGAGGTCAAAAGGATGCTCTACCGAGTGCCATTTTACTTTGTTCTGTTTTGTCAAGTGTCGCTCAATGAGTGATTTTTCATTTGTTTGTTTGTTTGTGAACAAAATATCTCAAAAAGTTGTGGATGGATTCGGACAAAATTTGGCAGGGATGTAGCATATGTCACAAGGACGAAATGATTATATTTTGGTGAAGATCCGGATTCGGATCCGGCTACTGGAATTTTAAAGTGATTCTTCACCATTGGTATTTTGGGCCAAAAACGATACATCGCAGGATATCTCAAAAAGTTGTGGACGGATTTGGATGAAACTTGGTGGACCGATTGGGTGTCCGACAAGGAAGAATCGATTTAATTTTGGTGAAGATCTGAATATGGATTCCGATATGAGAATTATTTAATTTCTTTAGTGATTCTTCACCATTGAGTGATGTGGCCAACCAGGCCGAGGTATGCTCTCTACTGAATGCCGTTCTAGTTTTACTGACTGAGAAACATATTTTTGTGTTTCGACAGTTGAATGGTTATTTCACATTTCTGGAGAAATTATTGAAGGAGTGGAAAATATCGACACGCATCCATTTAATGCTCCAGGATCTGATAGATCTTCGCATCGTAAGTAATTTTCATCTTACTCAGGTGTGCCAATTCACAATTTATACCTGTCTCAAAGTTCAAACCACCAACCAACGTTCCGGTTCCTTGAGCTCGGTCGTGCTGATCTTTGGACTCCTCCGGTATCCTCAGAGTTCTCGCGATCGCTTTGTCGATTTTTCTGCTGTTTATTTTGCTGTTTATGTGTTTACTGTGAGCTTGGAGGATTAGTCGGATTTTTCGTACCGTGTTTTTTGAGGCCTACCCGGTTCCCTCATTAGTCGTTGTGTGTCGAAGATCGTCCTTTCTCTGCACTACCTTTTATTTTCACCTTTTCCTTCTCCCAACCTTTTACAGCACGTGTTGTCTCGCCCCTCCCATCCTCCCATCCTCCATCTTTTCCTCCTTCTCCGGACGATGTCACCTTTCTATCCCCATTCTTTTTGTGAAGTGTATCACCAAACTCTTTCACGATCGCTTTCAACCTTTCTCTTTTTTACTCAAATCTGTTTTCACTTAACCTTCAAAGAAAAAAGGAATCACTCCTCCCGTACAAAGCAAGTGCTTATATATACCTCCTCCTTCCTCCTTCCGTGTTGTTTAATCCCTTTTATTGCAATTCACTCTTCTTCCTTTTTCAAAGGCTGTTTTCAAATCCCCCTTTCAATCATTCCATTTCAAAAAATAAATCTCTTACATTTCTTCCCTTCTCCAATCTCTAAACTCACCTTTATATCACCCCTCCTTTAACGTTTTCAAATGTATCTCTGACTTGAAAATCTCAACAACCCCAGTTTGCATTGGATGAATGTGGGAGGAGGCAGATTTGTGGGTGAGTTAAGAGGAAACTTTGGAGGAGGATTGGAGGAGTGAGAGGGGAGATTTGAAGGGAAGGGGGAGGGGTGAGGGTGGAGTTTTTAAGGGGAGGTGTTAAGGGGGGGTTCAAGGGGGAGGGGGACGGGTGAGGGTGGAGTTTTTAAGGGGGCGTTTAAGGGGAAGGGGGAGGGGTGAGGTTGGAGTTTTTTAAGGGGAGGGTGAGGAGGAGTTTGAAGGGGAGGGTGGAGATTTGAATGGGAGGGTTGGGTGGGGGGGTGGAGATTTGAAGGGGAGGGAAGAGCGGGATAAATTAAGGGGAGGGGTGTGGGGGAGAGGGATGAGGGGGCTAAATGAAGGGGAGGAGTGAGGAGGGTTTTGAAAGGGAGAGGTAGGGGGGAGATAGTGATGGAATGGGGATAGGAGGGAGTGGAGGGAGGGGACATGGAGTGGGATGCTGGTAAGAGATAGGGTTTGTAGGACAGGAGGGAACAGACAGGGAAGGAGTTGACACTGAAGATGTACAAAAGGAGCAATTAATGAAATACAACCATCTCTCTTCCAAATCATTCCTCCACCTCCGATCCTCTACTTCCCTCTGCCCCACCTCATATTATTAATCACTGTGCCTCATCACATCACCACCTCGCCTTTGGTCCTCCTCATCCTGCCCTTTCTTCCAGCTCTCTTCCTCACTCCACCACATCCCCATGAGTACCTCTGTCTACGGCTTCCCCTCCACTTCCACCTCTTTTTTATGTGTGTTGTACCGTCCAACAAACAGTGATGACTCCATTTACATCTCGCTGTCTGCCAACATGGACCAACTTCTATCCACTCATCCCAACTCTCTTTTCATCATACTGTCGTGACCAAAAATATTGGTACCCTTGCACTTTTTTCAAATAATGTCTCAAACCCCCTAACTTGTGAAATTCCAATACATCTCGTCCAGGAAATTGTTGAAATTAAAAAATCTTTTGGTATCTACATACAGTATGTATTTCTTTGGTTTACAATGGAACAAAACAAAAAAAAAAGCTGAAAAAATTACTAAATCTTAGCTTATCCCACAGAAATCCTAAAATGGCCCCCACAATATTATTGGCGCCTTTTCGAGGTTGTTAGAAATAATTAGATTTCAAACAGGTGATTCTCCTTTACTTTGGAATTGAACTCACCGATGGTATTAATTATTCCTTTAAAAAAGTAACTGAACTCACCTGCAATACAAGAATCACTCATTAAACTAGTTTGAATAGAGAAAAGGAGTCATTCTGCTGTTTTGTGGCACTGTGTGTACCGCGATGAGCATGGAGAAAAGAAATAATACCAGAGAATTGTCTGAGGAGGTCAGACACAAGATTGTAACAAAGCATGCATGGACAATCTCAAGGCTACAAGTCCATCGCCAGAGACCTTGATGTTAATGTGTCCACCATACGCAATGTTATCAGGAAGTTTAAGGCCCATGGCATTGTAGCCAACCTTGCTGGAGGTGGCCACAAGAGAAACTTTGATCGAAGATTGCAGCGAAGGATTGTTCGAATGATGGAGAAAGCACCTCGATCAACTGTCAAACAGATTCAAGCTGACCTTCAGACACAAGTTACGATAGTTTCAACTCGCACCATCCGTCGCCAACTCAATGAAAGGGGGTTCCATGGTCGGAGACCCAGGAGGACCCCACTGCTGAGAGAGAGACAAGAAAGCCCGACTGGAGTTTGCCAAAACACACTTGAACAAGTCAAAAAAATCCTTCTGGGATAATGTCCTGTGCACAGATGAGACCAAATTAGAACTTTTTGGGAAAGCCAAAATTTTACAGAATATATATATTTTTTTCATTTAATTTTTTTAATTTTTACATTTTTACAAGTTTTCATTTCATTTTTACACAAAATTTTCCATTTGTTTACAGAAAACAAAATGAAGCCTTCAAAGAAAAAAACACCTTCCCTGCAGTCAAACATCACTGAACCTCTATGTTTGACTGTCGGAATGAATGACATGAATGAATGAGCGTTGTTTTTTTGTTTTTTTTTTATAAATGGCCTTGACAAACCGATCATACATTCATTCCTACAGTCAAACAGAGAAGAGGTTCAGTGATGTTTTGGGGTTGCTCTGCTGCCTCTGGCACTGGGTGCCTTGAGTGTGTGCATGGTATGGTGAAAATCAAGGATGTCCACAGAACAAACTCCAACGTGAGCTTTTATTCACTCGAATGCAACACATCTGGAGGGAAGAATATAAGGCACAAATAAGTAAACATTCCCAGACAACCTTCATTAATGCTGAGGCAATGCAGAGACAATAATAATAATAATAATAATAATAAAGGAGTCTTATATAGCCCCATCAAGCAGAGTAAACTACCCTCATGGCGCTTTACATTATCATGCGAACGCGCACACACACACACACACAAACATATACACACACACAGACACACCTTCACTCTTGCCCTATTTCTCTCCCTCCCCATTCAAAACCCACAGATGTGTGCACTCCCCTTCCTCCTCTCCCCCCTCCCCCGCACATGCACACAGACATACTCTCGATCTCTGTCCCACCTCTCTGTCCCACCTGTTTCAAGTACTTGCTTGGAAAATGTGATGTTACAGTCGAAAACCACACCAAGGTTCTTGGCCGACGAAACAAAGTTTACATCGGTTTCACCAACATGAACAGTGGTAGGAAGTGAACATTGTAGAGGACATCTGTGCGATCTTACAATCATAGACTCTGTTTTAGCATCGTTCAGCTGAAGTTTGTTTTGGGTCATCCACGCCTTCACGTCAGGTACATAGGCATGTCATTAGCGTCCTTACCAACTTGGAGACCAACAACAGCAGAAATAAAATCCCTCCTCGCTTACAGGTAGTTTAAGGCGTCTCCAAGATGCGCGGTCGATTCAGGGACTGCATCATCAGTAATGTATTCAGGGAGGAGGGCACTGCTCGGAGATGCAACCCACAATTTCATATCACATGGCATCATGAAATGAGGAGATTACCAAGGCATTTTGGAGCGCAATGTTCAACCCAGTGTCAGAAAGCTGGGTCTCCGTCGAAGGTAATGGGTTTTGCAGCAGGACAATGACCCCAAACACACTTCAAAAATCACCCAGGAAAGGTTCAAGACAAAACCCTGGACTGTTCTGAAGTGGTCATCAATGAGTCCAGATCGAAATCCCATTGAACACCTGTGGGAGATCTGCAAACAGCAGTTGGGAGAAGGCACCCTTCAAATCTGGGAGAACTGGAGCAGTTGGCACAATAAGAGTGGGCCAAACTGCCAGTAGGGAGGTGGAGGAAGCTCATTCATGGCTATCGGAAGCGCTTGACTACAGTTATTTTGTCCAAAGGCTGTGCTAACAAATATTAAGTCGAGGGTGTTAATAATTTTGTCAATACCATTTCTTTTTATTTTATGATTTAAAAGGATATATTAAGGATATAATATATTCATTAAAAGGATATATCCCACTCCTCCCTTCAAGTCTTCAAAACACCTGCTCACCACCATCTCTCATCTTCCCCCATCCAAAACCTTGATCTTTTCTACCCCGTCAAAATACTCCAAATCCACCTGAGTCAAATTCCGTGTTCCTTCCTAAAAGTCCTCGTAGTATCCATCTTGTTTATCCCGTGTACCTCACCCCAGCCCTCTCCCTTCCACAGAACTCCTGATGTCCCTATTTCCCTGCTGTTGTTGTGCTTCCCCCTCTCTCCCCCACTTGTCTCCTGCTCCCTTTATCATATGTTCCATGTGTTAGCCCTTATACGAGCCACGCACGACATTGTATGCAAAAAAACAACAACAAAGAAACAAACAAGAAAAACATCTGCATCGATAACTGCGTGTTTGCTCTTCCCTTTCTCAGCATAAATGGATTCCACATCAAGAGGTAGAGCGACCAAAGTACCTTCGGATGATACGTGAGGAAGCTTGTGCAGAACAACAGCGATGAAGATCACACCATAACATGAAGTTACCACCTGCTGTTATTTTATTCTCCAAAATATTCCCATTTGCCAACGATGTGTGAAGATCAACAAACATTATCACTCATGGGGTCACCCGTGGAAATCCCACGGGCATGGACGTGTGTGACATTTCTACATATTGAGTTAGATGCTGCACATGCACATTCAGTTTCACAATACACACACAAACACACACACATATATATATATACATATCGATACACACACGTACACGACAGACATGCATACACATATGTCGAGATCGAAGACCTCAAGGGAAGGAAGAAGAAGAAGAATCAGAGGAAGAAGAACAACAATGTTTAATAAAATCGATTATATACACACGTGTGGAGCGAGGCTCGAGAATGTACCGCCTACACGCAGCGGACAATTCCTCAAGACACTCGCTAAAAAATAAGTGGAAAGGCATTTCATTTATAGCAAAATATTAGACAAGAATCTGCGCTAAAGACATAGCACTAATGGGCCATAAGGACAACACCTCCCATTGTCCCGTCCTATAGAAGGTCAAATTTAGACAACAAGATGTAAGCATAATGATAGGCTACGTTTTTTTTGGCTATCTATCTAAACATATCAGACCCGAGCGCAGGCCGAAGTAAATATTCTTATACACTAGGCTAAATGGTAGATGAAGATTGGATACGTCCTTGGTTTAGGAGACATACTAAACACTACGAAGATATATAATTAATTATTCCCTTTGTGAAGGAGGCGTTTGGATGACATCTTTTCCTGTACGTGGGTCGAGAGCATTTTATCTACTGTTTGGCACATTCATTCAAGGACTAATTTACTAGGCTAAGGATCCACCCTGCACGTTGAGCCTCGAAACCACTTTTTGTCCACTCGCCTCTGCCTGCAGCTGAGTTCAAATCAGTTTCCAGAAGCACGATATATAATTTCAGATGTTATACTCAATTGAGTCATGGGGTTTAAACCCTAATGGCTGACAGTTCCTCCCTTTGTCTTTACAAGACAACTCCTTGGAAAGACACCGTATACAAAGTGATTAGCATCCCAATTAGTCACATGCTAGGCACGACATAGCGTCACGCATGCTCAAGAAAGATATCGGCCCTAACTGGCCGTCTAACATTCAACGCATAAATTGTTAGCCATGATTCGCGACGACGGCGCCTGGTTGAGAGATTGCTGCCGCCCGCCAGATTCCGAATCCACCCTCGCTGCAGCGTAGGTGCGACCCGGTTGCCAGCCAGATTAAGGGGCCCTCTTTATGCAAGTGAGGTCCTCGCGAATCAGGGCAAACAATCGACGTCCAATGCCATCAAGCTTTGTACATGTGATTGCTGGGTGGAAGACAAGGAGGCACATTCGTCATCACCAATATCCATCTCCTCATAGTCTGTGTCAACGTCAGTATTCAAAGTGTTGGGTGTTTTGAGCTGAGACGATCCCAAAGTGGTTGTTACAGGTGGTGTAAGTGGTGGTGAGGGTGGTTCTTCCGGATATCCCAGATACATGTTTGCCATCCGCTCCTCACTGCTGGTATAATAGCAATAACTTTTAAAAGAACCTACACTTTCTAAATTACAGGTTAAATCATCCCAACTAAAATCATAATCATTATCAGAATCCCAAGCATCAATAGGTTCATTGATTTCAAGCCAGGAATCATAGATCCCTAAAGCCACATCCTCCTGCCACGAAACGTCGAGGCCATCAACCCAATCGTGGGGGTCCGAGACGATAGAGTTGGCCGGTTCACCAATGGCCTTTGGATCCTTCCCGTATAGTGAAAGTAACATCCCATTGGTGGTGGTGGGTGGGGTCCATCCTGTGAAACATTTTCTCACACAAATCATGATTAGCGATTTCATTATAATCACGGTGAGTACGATTCCCACGATTATGGCCAGGCCTGTCAATAGCCATTTTACAATGACCCCTGTCCATCCTCTGAACCAGGCTGATATGCTGGACCATACATTATTGGCTTCTTCCCTTTCCTTTCGGCTATCCGTGAGACCCTGGGTCGCGGCCTTGAGCCGACTGATTGAGGCCTCTATGCCTTCCGAGTGATCTGGGATATATGTGCAACATTTTCCATCAATAACCACACATACTCCTCCCTTTTCTGCTAACAACATATCCAAAGCCACTCGATTCTGCATCACCATTGTTCGCATATGCACTAATTCGTCTTCCAATTGTAGTTCCGCGATTCGGGTTTCGTTTCCAATTCGTTCCATTACTAATGCGAGACTATCTATTCGCCAATCATTCATAGTCACTCCCGCTTGGGGAAAAAATGCTCCTAATAGGACCTGCCACCTGCGTCCGTCCAGTCTTACTGTTTCATCCGGGTTCCAAAGAGAGAATCGTTTCTTCCTCTCGTGGGTAGGGGTGTACCCTGTTTCATTAAAATGATCTACCAAATTTACCTTGGGAAAAATGGATCCCAGATAACAAGTCCCTCCCCACTGTTCGGGTAGGTATGGATATGCTTTATTTCCGCAAATAAACATTACTCCATGGGGTGGGATAAGGGCCGAGGCCATGCATTTACCGATCTCAACGCGGGTGGCGCTTGGTGTCCCCCAAGATATGGTTAGCTTGGTTACGTTATGCTGGGCTTGGTCATCTATGGTTATTACAAGGGGGCCTCCCTTTTCTCTCCATCTGGTGTCGGATGGCAGGGTATGGGTACATTCCGAGGTTCCCATCTGAACGTGTCCCTTTCCTATAAGACACACCCGTCCCTTTTGCTCTGTCACCCAGACTGGATCAGGTGGTTTGTCTAACAAAGCCTGCTTAATGGGTGGGGTATATCGAAACTCCCGGGAACACACTGCTTGCGATTTTGGGCCTATCAGTTCCAAGGTTGTGGTCAGACATGGGGTACGCAAGGGTCCTGAGCACATATCTCGTAGGGACAGGGGTAGCACTACCATTTCTATCCCTGTCGTACTGGTGTGGGGAAAATGCATACACACCCAACACCGTGATCGGTTCTGTACCTCCGCCATTGCACGGGTCACTGTCCAATACGTATTTTCCTTTGGCTTTTTCTTGCTTTCGATCCGTGGGTGCGGAATTAATATGTGTGAAATGCATGGTGGCCTATCATCGTAGGGGGAGGTCATGAATTCACATTGTAGTAATAGAGTAGTGCCGCTGTTCAATAATACATGCGTGGTTAAATTGTTCGAGTCCTTTCCCCATTTGTAACCCGGCCTGGCCATGTTTACTATTGGTGCGCCGCCTTGTCGTGGCGCTTGCTTCAAACGACTGAGGGCAGCAAAACCTGTCTTCCTTCCATGTGAGTCTGTGTACAACACCCTCCACATTATCCGTGTCCATACATCTTCCTTTACATGGCAGCAGGGTATATTTATCCTCTGACCCCAGATAACTCTCTGCCGGTAGACCTTAACAGTTTGGTCGCCATATACATATGTCTCCGTGTTCGCCCATGCCCTCGTGTCCCCAGTGCTGGCAAAGCTGTAAATTAAACTAAGTGTGATTGCCACCCCTAACAGGCGGTGGTGCAGCATCCTCGATCTGTGGTGGTGCGTTTGAGGTGTCTGTGTTTGTGGGTATGGCCAACTTACAATGTGTGGCATGTACCCAGGACGACTTGCCCTCACAAAACACCGCTGTTGGTGTGATCAGAAGAACTTGGTATGGCCCCGTCCACCTTGGTTCGAGCGCAGTCTTACGGGTGAAATGCTTCACCAGCACGTAATCTCCTGCCTCGACGGTGTGGGTAGGCTTGCTTGTTGGCTCCGGTAGGGCCTCCCGAACGCGTTCATGTATGCTGCGTGCCACATGGGATAGACCTATGCAAAACTTTAAAAACATGTCATCCATGATAGGTAATTCAAGTGCTGCCATATCCGTTGTTGGCTGATGCCGTTGACATATAGCGCACGAGCGACAGACCATGGTAACCACAGTCGAAAGGCCTGGTGCTGCCCAGGTGGAAGTGACCTGCCTCATCACCTCACCCCCCTATGGCACACATGGCCATTTGGATGCGCCATGAGTGCCAACCATGGCAATAAAGCTCGCGGTGCCACGGGTTTGTCATTAATCGTCCACATTTGTCCTTCTGCGGGGCACTGAGCTCCCAATTTAATCCAATTTTTGATGTTCTACGTTTGAGGCTGCGGCTTGTAATTGTATTACATCGAACTCTGTAGGTGCGGATGTCGGAACGTCTGTCTTGAGGTGCCAAATTAATTATGAACCCTTCATTGTTGTCCAACACATGGACCGTTCGGTGTTCAACATTGTATCGACGCCTTACTGGCGTTTTCCGCAGTCGGTCCATCATCCATGTACGACAGTACCCTGCCATTCCCAAAAATCGCAACGAACACACTAACTCTTCACTGTTATCCTTCACTTCACTTCAAAATTTCACTGTTATCCTATCAATACCTGGACAATTTTTTCCTTTCCTTCCTAGATACGCGAATTTCACATCAGTATAAACCCACTGGAAAAATTATCTGAAAAATAACTAGCCTCCCAAAACCATTTCCCTGCAAGAGCGGGGTTAGCCTTGCGGTCCACATGACAATCTTTTTTATTTTGCTCTATCACCTCCCTTTGAGCAATAATTTAATTGGTGTGATTCCCATATACCCACTCCTGGTGGAGTTCTGTTCACCTGGTCTGCAGAGCCGTGATCCAATCTTCACCAGCCCCCAATCACCTTCTTATCACAAAACAACAGTCCATAACTAACCACTTTTCTTTATTTCCCGTCTTTTCCATCAACTTTTATAATCTTTTCCCCTCCCTTTCTTAGCAAACCTTGCAAAGTCACTTGTCATTGACAAATGATCCATCTAATTCGACTTTCCTTTAACATCTTCGCACTTTCCATGACCTTCTTCACACTTACTTTAAACCTTTTCTTCAGACACAACCCACATGAGTTATGAATACAATTTCCCCTTCCAGGCACGTGTCTAGTCACTCACAAAGTGTCCATAAGACAACGTCATCATATTCCACAGAACTCCACCACTCTATTAAATCCTAAGCATACCCAATGGGCAATCCACGAAAAAATCAAAGCATTTTCAGTCCCCTTTTTCCCATATACTAGTCAATGTAAGTCAGCCAAACATAAACAAAGAGGTTCCAGCGAGTTGTGACCTCCATAACTCTAAACAACTCCGCTGGCACCTTTTAAAACAAACTTTCCCAGTCACTTACTAAAATAAAGTGCAGCTCTTGTCCGTAGATATACGTTAACCAAGGTTACATGAGACTTGACAACAATAGAATTTGGCTACCTACAGAAAAAGTACCTGCACAACACATTTACAAACCAATTCGTCCCCTCGTATTAGGGAACGTCACAAATGTTCCACCACAATTTACAGCAGGTGACCACCCACCTGCCTTCTGTCGAAGTCCAGTTCAATTTCCATTCACAGACAGACAGACAGACGAACCCCCAACGTACTAACAGGATGGTCTCACAGAGGCCATTCCATTCAAATCTGTAGGCTGCCACGATTCTTCCCGCCAGGACACACTATCATAGTCCCCATAGTCACACGACACGTCAGCAGACACAGTGAAAGACATTCAACACCATAACAAACGCCGCAGAAACTGCTCCTCCTTGATCCATATCTGCTGACGCAGTCAGACACACCCAGTTGGACAGACAGACTGGCTCCACATTACAACTGCAAACATCCGAAATGACAACAGCTAACACCAAATATTTATTGTCCCCCTTTCAGGGAAGTCAAATCAACCCTCATTAAAGCACAAAACAGAAAACGACCATATACTCAGAGTATATACCATATACTCAGAGTGAGACCAGAAAATCAAGCAGACAGACCGACAATCGAACCTGTCTTTCGACACTGCCGAACGACAAGTTCGCAGACACTGAGGGAGTGACATTCGACCCCCAGTAGATACCGCGGACACCGCTTTGGTCCGCACCAGCAACTCCCTCAAAATCAGTGTTCAGAGACATGACTCCATAGACAGCCAGAAAGCCAGACAAATACGGACACACACACACAGAGATTAATATATTTTTACAGATTAATATACAGAGATTAATAGATTAATATAAACAATTAATATATTGTCCACATTCATCTTGGTCAACCCAACCCATTCTGGCTCTCCCCAAGAGCTCTGTGTCCGGACAGACAGACAGATAAACGGACCGGTGAAACC
>NC_136271.1:51329371-51406871 GCF_964187855.1 Myxine glutinosa | reverse complement strand
TGGACAGTCGAAGGCGACAGCAAGCCGTCCACTGAGTGGACAATCCTGAGCATGCATTCCGCCATTTGTGCTGGTGTCGTCGATCGCGCTGTACGCTAACCTCATCAGGTGGGTTTACCATAATTTCTTCCATATACTGTGACTACAACGAGGTGAAACCGATCAGCAGCCCATCAGTATCATATAAAGCAATAAATACCACGGCTTCAGCTTCTGAAAGCTTAAAACAAAGTGTACTCCGCCGAGTGACGAAACGTAGGCATAGGCCTCGGCCCGACCTATCCAGTTGTTGTTTCCGTTGTGTAAGGGGGGAAAAAAACAAACATTTTGTCCTCAGACCTTTGAGAGTACGTCGTTCCGTGAACTTTTTGAACGGGCCTCGTATGCCATGCTTCGTCAACGTTGGGTTGTTTTTAAATGATTTGAAGGATTACCTTAAGCACCGTGAATAGAGCAGTTTATTGTTCCTCAAAGACTGGCTGCTACGTGCTAGCCAGTGTGTAAGTTGACTCAATATGATGGTAACTTTGCAATTTAGTCAGGTTCACTATGTTTTTTCGTTCAAAATTTTGGTAGATTAGCAAAACTATACATTTTTGGAATATTCAGAGCATGAGGAATCCAAAAATTAATGTTTACATTTGCGTAGACACCTTTGCGAAAATGACACTCAGGACAGTGATGAAGATCTGTGAAAGCATATTCCTGAACGGTATAGACCTCGTAGATCCTGTGTATAGGACTTATAGTTCAATCTGATACTACCTATAACTTCCTATAACAACCTATAACTTCAAAGGACTTGCAATATCATGTATTATGTAATACAGTTATATCACAAATATAAAGACAATGGTTTTCAATTACCTTTGTTTGTTGCTTTTCTATAATCCTGAGCACTATTTTGAGGCCTTTATTGGATTCCTTGACCCAGAAAACATAGGATTAGCATATTTAATTAAGTCTCTAGGTTGACGAGAAGCTGAGATCGCGCAAAATATGTATTTTATGGCGGCCATTTTCAAAATCCAAAATGGCGGCCATGCAGGTGTCTGTGCAAATGCCAACATTGATTTTCAGATTCTCCATGCTCTGAAGATTCCAAAAATGTACAGGTTTGCTAATCCCAAAATTTTGAAAGAAATTATATTTGTCAACATAGTGAACCTGACTATCTTCATCACTGTCCTGAGTGTCATTTTCGCAAAGGTGTCTACGCAAATGTAAACATTAATTTTTGGATTCCTCATGCTCTGAATATTCCAAAAATGTATAGTTTTGCTAATCTACCAAAATTTTGAACGAAATTATATTTGTTAACATAGTGAACCTGACTAATTCCTGCGTTGTCTCTGAATCAGCTGGCTGAGTCATATTGGCGTAGGGTAGGTCATGATCAGCCCCCCCCCCCCCCCTTTCGTTTCACCAACTCCTGCATCTGCCACCGTTCATGATTATCAAAGTAGGCTTTACCCTGTTCACGATAAGGTAGAAATCAGAGTTGTATACGAAGAGATAAAAGGATGGCATTGACTTCGAGACGGTACGTGATATTTTCAAAAGTATATCGTGGCGTTGTCATTTAAGTAGATTGCAATAAATACGTTGTTCATATACGCACTCTTCATTCTCATCTTTCTTCCTAACTCTTACTCGGACAAGCAAATCCCCTATGCCATCCATAATGGTACACTCTATCCATACACCACATCCTCCCTTCCGTGGATGTTCCACGGGTTTCGGCTAGTTAACAATAATGGCCTCGGTTTATTATTTTGGAAGAGGAAAAGCAAGGAAGAGTAAATGAGGAAAAGGGATGAGGAAGAGCAGGAACAATTATTTTGGTGAAACCTTCAACTGCTCATAATGAAGTTTGAGCCTTCAGAGGGAGATAAGAGCTTCATTAGCCCCTGCTGGACTTCGTCCAAAATGGGGGTTATGGATTCGGTCTCGTCCATCAATCAATCCATCTGTCCGTCTGTCTGCAACCATATCTCGGAAGGGTGTGGACCGATTTTGTTCATACTTGACACAAAAACAATACATCATGGTATCCATGTGCATATCATTTTGTTTGGCAATGTGAACAAAGATGGCCAACTGGCGGCCATTTTAGTTGTAAAAAACCCGATGCTGAACACGTACTCAACCATTTCTCGGACTTGAATTTACCCATGTAGTTCAAACTTGGCACACATATCATGAATGATGGCTTCCATGTGCCTGTCATTTATTTTTCAAGATCAGATCCAAAATGGCCGACTTGCAGCCATTTTGCTTCTTAAACGTGTCCCCAACCATTTCTCGGACTTGAATTTACCCATGTAGTTCAAACTTGGCACACATATCATGAATGGTGGCTTCCATTTGCCTGTCATTTATTTTTCAAGATCAGATCCAAAATGGCCGACTTGCAGCCATTTTGCTTCTTAAACGTGTCCCTGTAGGAGCTGTGCTCCCACGTAATCGGAAGAATGGACGCGACAAAAAGCTGGAATTCGTCCGACTTTCTTTATTGAAACAAAACAACTCGGGTACTCTGAAAAGCCCGTTTGTCGGGCAGCAATATATAAACACACATTATCCCGGAGCGTTTGCCCGGGAAAGGCGAGAGGGGGCGTGGCCGGGCGTCCTGGACGCGGCCTGGCAAGTCGAGGGCGGGCATGCCCGGGCGGCCTGGACGAGCCCGGCATGGTGATCTATCCGCGTCCTTGGTAGGTGCAAGGCGATTGTGTAAACCCAGCGGTAGCCGCTACACACGTCCCCCCAGAATCGACTTGCACCGGCAGGGTCAATTTAAGGGGGGTCCTGATGACCCGGCCGAAGCGACCCCTGGCGGGTCGTGGGGGGTGGGGGGGTCCGGTGTGGTGGTGGGCGGTCGAGTGGGGGGCACCGTGGACGGGGGGCGGCCTCGCCGCGGCGGAAGGGCCAACCGTGGCGGTTGGTCGATGTCCACGTGCGCCGGCTTGAGGCGGTCCACCGCAATCCGGTCCGACCTGCCGCCGATGTCGATGACGATGACGAACGACTTGTCGTCCCGTCGCAGGACCCGGAAGGGCCCGTCGTACGGCGGCCGGAGTGGCCCCCGATGTGCGTCATGACGCACAAAAACGTACTCCGCTGTGCGAAGCGCTGGGGGGACGTAGGACTGGGGGTCACCGTGGTGGGACGTTGGCACGGGGGCAAACCGTCGGGCGGCCTCCTGGAGGTCCGAGCGCTGGTGAGCTGCGGACCAGGGACTGGTAGCGTCGGGCACGAATTCGCCCGGGACGCGTAGCGCCTGGCCGTAGACAAGCTCGGCGTTGGATGCCCGGAGGTCCTCCTTGGGGGCCATGCGGAGGCCCAAAAGGACCCACGGCAGCCGGTCGGCCCAACCGCCGTCCTGAAGGCCGGCTATGAGCGCGGCCTTCATGGAGCGGTGGAATCGCTCGCACAACCCGTTGGCTTGGGGGTGGTAGGCCGTAGTACGGTGGAGCTTGACCCCCAGGTTGCGGGCGACCGCGCCCCACAGCTCGGAGGTGAACTGCGGTCCGCGGTCTGACGAGATGTCCGCCGGTGCGCCGAAGCGGGCGACCCAGGTGGCGATGAAAGCCTGCGCCACGTCGGCGGTGGTGGTGGAGACGAGGGGAACGGCCTCCGGCCACCTGGTGGTCCTGTCCACCATGGTGAGCAGGTGTGTGAACCCCCGTGATGGGGGGAGGGGGCCCACCAGGTCCACGTTGACATGGTCGAAACGTCGTTCGGGCACGGTGAAAGGTGCCAGCAGGGCCTGGGTGTGTCGGTGGACCTTGGCCTGTTGGCAGGCTGTGCAGGCGCTGGTCCAATCGCGGACATCCCGTCGAAGGCGGTGCCAGACAAATCGCGCCGACACCAGCTTCTGGGAAGCTTTCCGGCCCGGGTGGGAAAGGCCGTGGAGGGAGGCGAAGATGCGGCGTTGCCAGGTAACGGGCACGATGGGGCGAGGCTGGCCTTGGGAGACGTCGCAGAGCAGGACAGTGTCCGCGAAGGGGATGTCGGCCAGGCGGAGGCCCGTGTCCGCCGCCCGGAGGGCTTGCACCGTGGTGTCGGTGGTTTGGTCCGCCGCCATAAGCGCGAAGTCCACGCCGAGGTGGACCGCGTTCGCGCTGGCCCGAGAAAGACAGTCGGCCACGGCGTTGTCTTTGCCGGCGACGTGCCGGATGTCCGTGGTAAACTCCGACACTGCGGTGAGGTGGCGCTGTTGGCGGGCCGACCACGGCTCCGTGACCTTGGCCATTGCGTAAACCAACGGCTTGTGGTCGACGAACGCCGTGAAGGGTCGGCCCTCCAGGAGGTGGCGGAAATGGCGAATGGCCAGGTGTAGACCGAGGAGCTCACGGCCAAACGTGCTATATTTGAGCTCGTTCGGCCGGAGCTGCTGGCTGAAAAAAGCGAGTGGCTGCCAAACCCCGTTCACCCATTGCTCATGTACGGCGCCCACCGCGTAGTCGGAGGCATCCGTGGTGAGGGCGATGGGAGCGTTGAGCACCGGGTGAGCGAGCAGTGTTGCGTCGGCGAGGGCCCGCTTTGAGCTTTTGAAGGCCGCGTCCATTGCTGCGGACCAGACGATGTCGTGCCTGGCGGCTTGCCCCGGAGGGCTTCGTAGAGGGGCCGCATGAGTTGAGCAGCGCGGGGCACGAAGCGGTGATAGAAATTCACCATTCCCAGGAATTCCTGCAGGGCCTTTATGGAGCGGGGACGCGGAAACGTGGTGATGGCCTCGACCTTGGTAGGCAGCGGCACGGCCCCGTTCTTGGTGATGTGATGGCCCAAAAAATCAACGGCCGTCGTGCCGAAGTGGCATTTGGCCGGGTTGACGATGAGGCCGTGCTCGCTGAGGCGCCCGAACAGTGTTCGGAGGTGGAGGAGGTGCTCGGCCCGGGACGTGCTGGCGACGAGGATGTCGTCCAGGCAAACGAAGAGGAACGGCAGGTCACGCAGCACGCCGTCCATCAAGCGCTGGAACGCCTGAGCCGCGTTCTTGAGGCTAAACGGCATCCGCAGGAATTCGAACAAGCCGAACGGCGTGATGACGGCCGTTTTAGGGACATCGGCCGCCCTGACAGGTACCTGGTGATATCCCCGTATGAGATCGATTTTTGAAAAAATGACCCGTCCTGCCAGACGGGCGGAAAAGTCTTGGATGTGCGGGATCGGATACCTGTCGGGGGTGGTAGCGTCGTTAAGGCGGCGGTAGTCGCCACATGGGCGCCAGCCACCCCCTGGCTTTGGGACGATGTGTAGTGGCGAAGCCCACGCGCTATCGGAGCGCCGCACGATGCCGAGGTGTTCTAAAGCGTCGAACTCGGCTTTGGCCACGGCGAGCTTGGCCGGGTCGAGGCGGCGGGCTCTGGCGTAGACCGGCGGGCCCGTGGTTGGTATGTGGTGCTCGATCCCATGCCGTACTGCGACGGCCGAAAACGTCGGCCGCGTGAGGGCCGGGAACTCTGTGAGCAGGCGAGCAAACTCGTTCGCCGCCGGGACGGCGCATGCCAGCTCGGTCGGCGCGGAGCTGCTCAATGTGCATACCAGGGAGCTGAAGGTTTCGGCGTTGATTAAACGACGCCGTTGGACGTCCACCAGCAGTCCGTGTGCGCAGAGGAAGTCGGCGCCTAGCAGAGCCATGGGCACGTTTGCGGTTACAAACGTCCAAGCAAAGCGTTGGCTGCCGAAGCAGAGGGTGACGTTGCGCGGGCCGAAGGTGCGGATGGTCGATCCGTTGGCCGCAACCAAGGAGGGGCCGCAAACCGTGGACTGCCTGTCCTGGTCAGAGGCGGGTATGACGCTCAGTTGGGTGCCGGTGTCGCACAGGAAGCGCCGTCCGGACGCTTTATCCGTGATGAACAGTAAGTTGCCCGTGTGGCCGGCGCTCATGGCTGGTAACATGCTCATGGCATGGCTCACGGCTTCCCTGGCAAGGGCCCGGGGATCCGTGATTGTCGTGCTGGACCGCGTTCGCGTCGGCCCAACCGACGTTAGGCAGCTGACGGAGGAACAGCTCCCGGAACAGGAATGCCGGAGAGTGCTCGCTGAGCAGCGAAAGCATGTAGTCCATTCGCTCGGAAGGGCGCGTGTCGCCGAGCTCGGGCAGGTCGAGCAGGCGCCGTGCGCGTTCCGCCGATGGGAGGGCGAAAGCGTCGAGGAGAAGCTTCTTAATCGCGCCGTATTTGTCAGCGGCTGGCGGGCTCTCGAGGAGGCTCAGGGCGCGGGCCGCGGTGGCCGAACCGAGCGCTGCTACCACATGGTGGAAGCGGGTGTCGTCGGCCGTGATGCCTCGCAGGGCGAACAGGGAATCCGCCTGTGTGAACCAAACCGCCGCGTGAGCCTCCCAGAAGGTAGGCAGTTTAAGGGCGACTGCCGTGTCCATGTCGGTAGGTCACCAATGAAGGAGCTGGGGCTCCCACGTCGATCGGAAGAATGGACGCGACAAAAAGCTGGAATTCATCCGAGTTGCTTTATTCAAACCAAACACTCAGGCACTCTGAAAAGCCCGTTTATCGGGCAGCAATATATATACACATATTATCCCGGAGCGTTTGCCCAGGAAAGGCAAGAGGGGGTGTGGCCCAGCGTCCTGGCTGCGGCCTGGCAAGTTGAGGGCGAGCCTGCCCGGGCATGCCCGGACATGCCCGGGCGTCCCGACCGAGGCCTGGCAAGTTGAGCGCGGGCCTGCCCGGGCGTCCTGGACGAGCCCGGCATGGTGATCGCTCCGCGTCCTTGATAGGTGCAAGGCGATTGTGAAAACCCAGCGGTAGCCGCTACAGGGTTAATAACATGGCCCTGTCTGCCTCTGCCGTGGCATTTTTCGTGGCGAACCTTTGAAACTTGCTCCTGCTGTTTGATACGAAACTGAAAGGGACAAGCTCGGGTTGTGTGTGCGCTCCTTTACCAAGCAGCTAGCTAGCGCTTGCCAAGCCAGCCATTCCTTAACGGTTTTGAATGGAGTGCTTGCTCAAATGCTTAAACCATTTGGCGATCTCTTCACAAGAAACTTGGTAAATGAACACACACCCAATGTTCTTGAGATCCGACCATAGATCTACTGCAATCTACATACCCCAAAGAGGAATAACCCTTTTTTCTGCTGCCGGAATGAGCGGGTGTACCAGTTGTAAAAATATTGTTTAGTTTAATTTCAAATGAAATAAACTTTTGTCTTGTACCTGCCCTCATCTATTTTCCATGGATTTTCCAGAATCATGCTGTCGAGGAAGGAGTGATGCCCAAGATTTGCGATGTCACGTTCATCACATCTGCCCTATTATTATTAATATGGGTAATTTCATTTGGACCATGGTGTTGGTTCAGGAAGAATAGACACCGGAAAAAGAAGCCCTGCAAGCACTGGTAAAGAACACGAGTGACTTTTCATCAATATTTACAATGCCTTCATCCAAGGGGACAAGGCAGCTTGGAAATTTGAAACGAGTTACATAAAATTCTTACGAATAATCAAGTCTGACAAACGAAGGTCTGGTCCAGTGACAACAGGAAGTACCAGATCATGGACCTCCTTGAAAGGTGACATTCAGTCACCAGTCAAACCTGTCGTGGAAACATGAAATAATGTTACAATCGGCTGGACCGGGCCAGTTCCCTGTCCGAATCCCGACGAACCACGATTAAAGTGGTCATGCCGGTTCAGACGCTCCGACGAGAGTGGAGGGCTTAGATGGCTCTCCACCGCACTTTGGTGAAATGGTTGAGCCGGTAGAGCAACGTGCTGGTACGTTCCTCGTGCCCAGCACTGATTGGCGGCATGAGCAGTTTTGCTGCGCCGGATGCGGGGGTACATTTTGTATGGGACGCCAATCGCTCCTGAACACAATCGGTCTTTTCACGGATGACCAAGAGCCATGCTGTGGCTTATGATCAGGGCAGCTCAAATCACTCGACAGAGACCCAGTTACTTTGCAAAGTCTCTTAAACAACAGGGGAGGGATAACAAAATAATCAATGGCTGTACAATAACTATACAACTATTATACACCACATGCATGGGGGGTCGTACGATAGGTCCATGATTAGCTAACGATAAGACCTCAAGACACACCAAGACTAGACTGAAAATACCGTCGATGTGCTTGTTCGAGTACAGCAAGTCCCAGAGGGAAAGATGTGAGATGGCGGGGAGAAAGTTAGGTCTTGTGCCGAGGTCAGATCGTATTCATGCAGGCACGATGGAGGAGAGCTGCAGGTGGGACCTCAGGAGATTACAGGCAGGACTGCAGGCTTCGGGTGGGGAAGTGCTGATGTGGCAGGATGTGTCTGAAGTGAGACCGTGCACAAAGAGAAAAGCTTCCACAACGTCGACCAAGGTGCATATCCTTCCGGCCCCCTTTTGCATTGCACCCATCTTTATCCCTTTGGTGCACGCCCCATCATATTCCGTCACTTGGCTACACCCTGTGGCACATATTGGTCGTTTAGCCATTAATCAGGGGGGAGCCCCTTCCCTGAGCCTCTTGACCCATCCTCAAGCGTTCAGGGAAAATATCCGGGACTCACCCTCCCACCAAAACCTGTGCCTGTGTGAGGCAGAATTCTCTCTTAAAACACATCTAGGACAGACTACAAAGGAAAGTACATTAATCAGGAATTTAAGGGAAAAGCTATTTTAATCCCTCAGATCGGCAGTCTGCAGCTTCCTCACTCTCTGCAGACCTGGACAAAATCACAGACTGGTCAAACAAGTGGAACATGTCTTTCAATCCTGACAAATCTCACACTCTTGCTTTGTCTCTCCGAAAAGACCAACTGGACAACCCTCCCATCTCAACAATCCTCTCCAAGAAGTTCTGTCGCTCAATCTTTTGGGTCTCACTATCTGCCATGATCTTTCCTGGGAAAACCACATTTCCTAGCTGGCCTCCAAAGCCAGTCGCCGACTGGGCATCCTCCGTCGTGTGAAGTCCTTCCTTGGCACACCTGAGCTCCTCAGCACATACAAGGCTTTCATCCGCAGCTCAATGGAATACTGCTCTCCCCTCTGGGCTAGTGCTCCTGCCTCACACCTAGCTCGGCTTCACGCTGTTGAAACCAAAGCGTTCAGAATCATTGGAATCTCCCGCGATGAAGCCGATTGTGAGGGCCTTTCACTCACTCACCGCAGGCAGGTTGGTGGTCTTTCTGTCTTCTACCGACTCCTATCCAGGCTAGCTCCCCCAGCTCTCTCTGTGCTCTGTCCCCCAAATATTCCTGCAGGTCGCACAAGATCTGATAGCAACCCTCTTCTGGTGAAATTGCCAAAATCAAGACTCTCTGCTCACCTTCATCTTTCATTCCTCTTTTCTCCCGCCTCTGGAACAAACTCCCTCACTCCCTTCAACCCCACTCTTCCCTCCAGGTCTTTAAAACAGCTGTTCACCACCATTTCTTATCTTCACCCATCCAAAACCTTGATCTTTTCTACCCCCGTTAATTCACCCCAGATCCACTTTTTTGAAATGCCAACTTCTTTCCTGGAGGTCCTCGCAGTGTCCATGTGTTTTATACGTCTCCCACCCCCCTCCCCTCCCCCTCCCCACATCTCCTGATGTCCCTGTTCTCTGCTGTTGTGCTTGTGTGGTTCCCTCTCTCTCCCCATATTGTCTCCCGCTCCCATTATTGTATGTTTTGTGTGATCCTTTTTTTTTTGTGATTGTTGTTCGCTCTCACACAAGCCTCGATCTTGTTTACAACAAAACAAACAAACAAAAAAAAAAACATGAGGAGGGAAGGCTACAGCTTTCTACACAAATATCGATGCATAATTGCCTCACTCTTATACTCATACATACAATATGTAAATAACTATTACTCAGCTTTTAATATTAACCCCTATGAACCATTTCCACAACACTATCATTCTGTCTTTCATCAGAATACTCCCTCATAGACTGGTGGAAAAATGTTCAAATTCCACTTCAGTGGGTACGGAATGTTAGGAGCAGGCATCCATGTCAGCTAGTTAATATGACCCATACTGAACATATTTCAGGTGGATGCCCATTGATTTGGGCCTTTTTAATTTTTTTATACCAAAAACAAAATGGCCGGACAAATAGAAAATGTATAACTTAGAAAATGTCTGATAACTTCAGTTGTACTGAAGCTGTGGTTCTGAAATTTGACATATATCATCGCAGCAATACCAGTAAAGTGTCCAAGAAGTATTAGGCCATTCCATAACGAATTGATAAAGTTATATACAGATCAGTCACAAAAATGTACAAAAAATCTCAAAGCTGAACTCTGTTAATTTTCAAATCACGCGACTTATCTTGACTTTTACTGTGGGTATGTTTGTGTAGTTTGGTATATTTTACTCCAGTGATACCAGTAAGATGTCCTGCAAATATCATGCCAAACTATACATATTTGATAAAGTTATGTGCATATTTATATACAATAGTCAGATTTGACTATTAAGAAAAATATGTTAACCTTTACCAAAAATATGGTTCTGAAATGTTGCATTTGTATCTCATTGATACCTATGAATTGTTCTAAATATATGAATTGTCCTAAATATATTGATGCAAAGATATTATGTTTTAATCACATGTTAAAATCATTTATTATACTAGGACGTGCCCGTACGTGGGTGCCCGTTCCTTGCCAAAAAAAAAAAAAAAAAAAAATTTGTGTAGGGGTGTGTGTGTGTAAACATCCTAGGGCGTGCCCGTACGTGGGTGCAAAAAAACATGCGTGCAAACAACAACAAAAAAAAAAACTTTGAAACCACGTGGCAGTAACGACCACAGAACCCCCCCCTCTATTTACATGAATGGTTTGGTCCATTCGCAACGACCACAGAACCCCCCCCCTCTATTTACATGAAATGGTTTGGTCCAAAGCGAACGGCTTGCGGAGTTTGGTAAAGAAATCGCCATAGCTCGGTAACTACTTGTCCGATTAATATGAAACCTTGAAAAGGCACATCCTCGGGTCCCCAGCAATATACCTGGCAAGTTTCAAGTATATCGGACCCGTGGTTGTCGAGAAACAGCGGTCACAGACAAACACACAGACACACAGACACACAGAGATTACTGGAATTATAGATAGATAATAAATTATTTTAGCATAATGTGATTTTAGCATATGTGTTTAAAACATAATTTCACCAAATCATTAGGCGTTAAACCTCTCACAAACTTGAAACTCATTATGGAAAGATTCACGTATTTTCTGTATATGCCGGCAGAAACTGGCTATCATATTATGCAATTTCTGATGTTTGCAGGATGTGGTGAACTGAGTTGAGCTTCAACATGGAATCCAAGGTAAAATGCCAGAGCCAAAAGCGGGGTTCTGACACAAGTACTGACTGGACCCTCTGCATCTTCTGTCAAAACAGAGACCCAAAGAAACCAACGAGAAACCTCGGAGACGCCGGAATTCAAAGAGTCCGTGAAGCCGCTGCAGAGCGCAAGAAGTACAATGACTCTGAGAACTGGCACACTGTTGAAAGAATTCAAAACATTGACTTTAAGGAAATCACAAAACAGACTGAAGTCCTGAATCACAAAGACTGCTATTCGACGTTTACAAGTTCGTTCAAAATAACTCGACTCAGGAAAAAATATGAAAGCACTCTTGCCACCTCAAGCAGTGCACCTGAGACAAGTTCACCACCGAGACCATCTCTACGCAGTAAACTGTCCATTATGGACACTGATTTGTGCTTTTTCTGCCAAGAGAAAAGTTGCAAACAAACGTATTTGGTCGCTACCTTTGATGTTTCTGACAAAATTCTCCAAGGAGCTCAAACAGACCCTGTGTTGCGGTGTCGCCTGGCAGGAGTAAGTGATCTCGTGGCTGCTGATGCCAGGTATCATCTTAAGTGTTATGTACAGTTCAATAGAAAAGCATCGAAATCTAGTACAAGCACAACTCAAACGTCCAGAGATATCTGCTTTGAGAAAGTCGCATCTGAAGTATCGACTGGACTGGCCCGAGGTGAAATCTATACGCTTCTAGACGTTTGGGAAAGGTACAGGTCTTTGCTCAGCGAATTCGGCATTGACGCTGGACCATACCGGGACAATAAATCCCGCCTCAAAGAGAAACTACACCGACTTCTTCCAGGACAGATCAACTTTGTACCTCAACTCGATCCACATCAACCACAATTGTTGTTTTCCACACTGTCATCTAAGATCGCTGTTCAGACACAGAAAAGGCGTTCGGATGAAATGGAGACAAAGAGAAATATGGATGATCTTAGGCCAACCCAGTTCTCGCGCTCAGAGACAGAAGAGTTGTTGACCTTGCATCACTGCGCGTTACGCATTAGAGGTGACATCAGTTCTCGTCCAGGCCTAAATAATTGCACGTCAGTTAGTAAGGAGAGTGCCGAAAAGATTGTACCGGAGAGCTTGTTTCTATTCCTCAGTATTTTGCTGTCTGGGGAAGTGGACGGACAGGCTGACGATAAATTTGTGAAGCGAACTGCTTTGAGCATAAGTCAAGACCTAGTCTACGCAGTGTCGAAGCACAAAACGCTCACACCAAAACACGTTGGACTTGGCCTAGCAATTCATCAGGCAACACGTTCAAAATCGTTGATTGAACTCATCCATCACGCAGGACACTGTCCCAGCTATGACCAGATACGTAGACTGGACACAACTCTTGGAGTTCAAAATCTGCAACACTTCGCAGATTGCAACAATACTCCTGTCCCTTCAAATATATCATCCAACAAGTTTTGCCAATACGCTGCTGATAACATCGACATTATCGAAGAAACGTTAGATGGTATGGGGACGTTTCATGCGACGCAGATGGTAGTTTACCAGAGAGGGACCCCTCAACATCAGCAACAGGAAGTACTTCCTCTTGGAAAGTCAAGGTCCTTGAAGGTCCCTCCCGAACTTCATCGTTTGGAGAAAGTCACTCGCCAATCTTCTCGAGAAGATCCTAAATTCACAGCCACCTTGAATGAGACGATGTTTACCCCAGATGATCAGGTGTCTGACGAAGCTTCTGCCCGAGATATGGCCTGGATTCTCTCTCGCATCTATGGCTCTAACAGTGACGATGTGCCAGCGTGGACCGGGTTCAACCAAGTTACAACACAAGACAAACACGAGCTCTGCACAATCGGGTATTTGCCGCTCCTCAACGCCCCGGCCCACGAGAACGACACGCTGTGGACAGTTATGATGCGATGCCTGAGGATTTCCAACATTATAAATCCTGGCCAGTCCACAGTCATTACTCTGGACCAGCAGCTGTACTGCAAGGCCAAGGAAATACAGTGGGCAAACAGTAATGAATGCAAAACGATATTCTTGCAACTTGGGGGGTTCCACATTGTCAAGAATTTCATGTGTGTGATTGGAAATCATTTTGCAGACTCTGGTCTTACGGAGGTGTGGGCGGAGAGTTCCGTTTTTGGAGAGAATACAGCTCAAAATAACATGCAGGCCAAATCCACGGAGGTATATAATAAACTGGAGAGCCAATGACGGCTGTCGGCTGAAGCTAGCGGAAGTTGCTTGGCGGCCATATTGGGAAGCCGATTGTGTCTGCGTCCGTGTTTGATCTCACAATCAGCTGATCTCACAATTTCTGATTCATTTTGGATGCTTACCGACTGTAAGGAGTCTTATTTGTGAACGCGCTGTTTCAAAATGCCACAGTGTGTTGCATTTGACTGCACAAATACCTCAGGGAAGGCCTCCACATGCACATTTCACAAGTAAGTGACAAACCGCGATCGCGGGTGTTCTGCTTTTTCAGTTTTTGGCGTGGTCACGGTGGTGGGGCTAGGTAATTAAGTTTCAATGTAGTTTCAATGAAGTTTGAACACTGTGTTTGAATTTGATGATGTTAGACCACGCGCAGGGTGTGCAATACGACACAGATCTCAAATATAACTGTATTGTGTATTCACTAGGGCTATGTGAGTATGTCAGACTGATGTCTGATTGACTCATTCATTGATTCAGATTGAAGTATCGAGATTGACTCGTCAGCTCGTGATCATTGTCAAGTGATTTAATTTGTGATGAGCTTCACTTAATTGTCCAGTCTACTACTGTCAGGGTTTCCATGCCCTCCTGTGTCACTCGTGAGCAGAAAGAGCAAATGGGGGTTACTTGTGGAAGGTACGAAAGTCCGACACATGGCAAACATTAGCAGATGAAGTTGTATTTAACTATACATATGAAACTCAAAATATTATTTTGATATGGAGTCGTTTTGACTCGGATGTTTTGACTGCCCTCTGAGGTTTTGACCCGCAACCACATTTTGTGACCACAATGTATTTTGTTTCAAGGTTTCCAAAGGATAAGGACTTGTGCTCTCGATGGACATCTGCCCTGAGAAGGGAGTCCTTCTACCCCACCCCAGGCACCACAGTTCTGTGCAGTGATCACTTCAATGAGAGTGACTTCGACAGGACTGGTCAAACCGTCCGACTGAAGCCGAAGTCCGTCCCCAGCTGTTTCAACTTCCCAGCACATTTAAAGAAGGTAAACTATGCTATGTTGGTATTCCACCTATGTTATGATAGTAACCCATCACATGCCATGTCTGCTGCTTCATATGCAGCTCCTAAGACATAGTTTTATGGAGAACAACTCAGTTGCTTTTTAAAAGATTTAGAGCTGAGCCGAATCCCATTTTGTACACTTTCTTGGCATTTCCCCCCGAAGCTTTGTTGTAATAATATTTAACAAAATGTTTAGTCTTTGAAACAATGTTACAATACGTCCAACGCAGTCACATCTATTTCTAATTAGAACCCCAATCTAATGAACGAAGCTTCTAAGCATTCGGCTCAGCCCTAAAAACAACTTAATGAGTATTAATGGTTCACCTTTTCTTTTCTTTCCAAATAGGTTACAGCTTTGAGGAAAGCGCCAGTGGCCAGGTCTGTCATCCAAGAAGATACACCAGAACCTCAAGCCACTACTCAAGATCCTGAACCTGAGGTGGGACCCTCATTTCAGACCACAGATCACTCCTACTCCGTCACAAGTCCACTGGTATTGAAGCACAAGCTCGATGAAGCAGTCCACAAGCTGGACAACTTTCGAAAAAAATTAAAAGTGAGTCAGCAACACAACAGAAGGTTAGCCAGAAAAGTGGAGTCCCTGAATACCATCGTGGAAGACCTGAGGGAGAATGGGATGGTCACCGACAATTGTATTGAAATGCTCAACACAACATTCTCTGGTGTGTCAAAAGCTATTGTGAGCAGAATGCTGAAGAACAAAGGCAGCGGCAAACGCTCGAGAGATGAATACGATCCAGTCATCAAAGCTTTCGCACTCACTCTTCAATTTTATTCTGCTAAAGGATACGACTATGTTCGAGAGACATTCGACTTGGCACTGCCAAGTCCATCCACAATCCGGAAATGGTACAGCGCAATTGATGGTTCACCTGGTTTTAGTGCAGTTGTATTCCAAGCACTAGAGAGCCGGTTTAAAGCAGAGAAGGAGACTGGCAAGAGAACACTGTGTAGCCTGATGTTAGACGAGATGGCCATCATGAAGGCAATTGACTTTTTAGGGGACAAGGTATTGGGGTACGTCGACATCGGAAACGGAGTCCAAGATGACAGTGCTCCCCAGGCCAGCAACGCACTGGTTTTCATGCTGGTTGCACTGAATGACAGTTGGAAAGTGCCTGTAGCATACTTTATGATAAATGGATTGTCGGGGAAGGAACAGGCGAATTTGGTGACACAATGTCTACTAAAATTGCATGATATCGGTGCAGAGGTGGTTTCCTTAACTTGCGATGGACCGTCCGCTCATTTGACAATGTTACGTGAGCTAGGTGCCGACATCACGCCGCAGAATGTGAAACCAACATTTCCCCACCCAGCAAATCCCGAAAAGAAAATTTGTGTTGTACTCGATGCATGTCACATGCTTAAACTTGCAAGAAACTGTCTTGGATCCATGAAAATGATGGAGGATGGCAACAAAAAAGTCATCGCGTGGAAATACATCCAGGCACTCTTTGATCTGCAGAAGAGGGAAGGCTTGCGTCTGGGAAATAAGCTCTCCCGGAAACACATCGAGTGGAAGAGCAATGTCATGAAGGTGGACACAGCTGCTCAGACATTGAGCACTAGTGCGGCAGATGCAATTCGGTTTTGCAGGGACACTTTGCAACTATCAGAATTTCAGGGCAGTGAGGCTACCTGCCAATACATTGAAACATTGGACAAACTGTTTGACATTCTAAATTCTCGCAATCCATTGGCACGAAACTACAAGGCACCACTCATGACATCACGAGAAGGACTTTTCCTGCCATTCCTGGATACTGCCTACAGTTACTTGTCCAACATCAAAAACATGAATGGTCAAGTTATGACCAATACGCGTTTGAAAACCCCCTTCATTGGTTTCATGATCTGCATAGAGAGTGTCAAAATTTTGTATTTCACATATGTCAAACCTGCCTCATCTCCCCTGCGATACCTGCTCACGTACAAAATGAGCCAAGACCACATTGAACTTTTCTTTGGAGCGGTCCGCATTGCATGTGGAAGTGGGAATAACCCAACGGCCCGGCAGTTTGTTGCCGCATATAAGCGCCTCTTGATGCGACATGACATCAAGTCTGCAAGTGGGAACTGTTCTGCACAGGACTCAACCAGAATCCTGAATGCGGCTTCCTTCAAGTGCGTTGCAAAGCAGGCTGTGCCTGACGAGAGTCACGACATGTTGGTGGCCAGACGATACGACCTGGAGTTGAGATCGCCGGCAAAAGAGGACCACGACTATGCGGATATTCCAAATTTTGAGCAACTTTCCATCTTTACAGAGTCATGTGTTGGCTATATTGCCGGCTATGTGGTGAGGATGGTGAGGAAGACTCTGAAGTGTAGCCAATGTCTTTCTGCATTGACCAGTAACAACGAAGAATGGCAAACCACACCAATGTACAGCCTGATTGTTACCAAGAACAGGGGTGGCCTCATAGTTCCCTCGCACAGTGTTGTTCGTGTCTGTGAGGCGACTGAACGCTGTGTCAAGAGGCTCCTGGCTGTAAGCAATGGCAAAATGCCTCGTGAAAGTGGGATAAGAGTGGCAATTTCCACTTCTGTCCTTTCTGAGGTCGGTCGGTCTACATTTGCTTCCTTGGATCGGCACATGTTTGACTGTGAGGCAGACAGCAACCATGTGTTTGCTTTAATACATTCTGTATCACAATCATACAGCAAGATACGTTTCCATCATGTTGTGAGAACACTCGATGATGACATGAAGGAAGAGCGCATCAGGAAAAAATATTGCAAACTGGTCCTGTTTGCTCACCAGTGAGGCAACACCAGAGCAAGCTGAAATATAAGAGCGACCTCATCTCTACATGGTGTGGGTGTGTTTTGTGGGTTAACTGTGAATTGTGTGGGTTAACTACATGACAGCGTTTCATGTCATTTATGTGACTGACTCACTGTTGATGTGTTGCTGACCCATGTCAGTGTAGAATAAACTCTGGTTATCATTATATCTGCGTGGTTTCTAACATCTCGGTAATAGAAACATACACATCTTAGTTACAATATAATGACTGAATTAAGTAACATCATATAACATGACAACAAATCAGATCTTTATATTGAGGAATATTATAGAACAAGCCAAAGAATGGCAAACGACGATGTACCTCAATTTTATAGATTTCTAGAAAGCTTTCGACTCCTTGCCCAGAGAAAGTCTGGGTCATAATGAAGAAATACAGCATACCTGGAAAATTAGTGAACCTTGTAAAAGCCCTTTACCAAGACTTTCAATGTGCGGTCGTCGACCAAGGTGAAACAACAGAATGGTTCAAGGTGAAGACAGGAGTTAAACAGGGGTGTAACATGTCAGGATTCTTATTCCTACTAGTGGGTGATTGGGTCATGAGAAGAACGATAAAGAACACCGAGCGGTAATTTTGGGCACTTTTTTTTCAAACGAGCTCTAAACCATTGGATTCCCCAGGAAAAATGCGTCTAGAACCAACTTCAAACTTAATGAACACCATTTCCTTAAAGAACGGGATTCTGAGCCCGAATATCAGTTCAAATATTAGTATTCTATATTAATTAAATAGTCGGCGGTCCTAAAATTCGCTCCAGCTGCATCATCAGTGCGCCACGCCTTTGCTTTGACAGGCTTACGATCGGCTTCCCAATATGGCCGCCAGACTATTTCCGGTGGCTTCACGGCGGCTAATGCTGCGAGGTGGCCAATTGGCTCTCCATATTATATACCTCCGTGGCCAAATCGTACAACCGGGCTATTCGTGCACACAAGCTAACATTTGAAGCTGTTTGGAAAACACTCTGGCCGACATTCATCGTATGGGCTAAAGATCACCAAGTAGAAGAAGTTGAGCTCCAAACATTATCAGTCCACGTCGTAGAAGCTTTGGAAGCACACAATGAGCGAGATGTGACCAGCAACAAAGTCAAAGCACTGAAAGACGCAGTTCAGCACTCCAGAATAACAAGACTGTTGGACGACTTCCAAGAGACACAACCACCCACTACCAGATTTTGGGTGACGTACATCAAAATGATCTCCATCTTGTTGCTGTTCCTGCGTGCAGAGAGAACTGGAAATTGGAACCTACATAAATCGTCCTTTGCTGCAATGTTACCCTGGTTTGCTCAGTATGACCACGCAAACTACACTCGCTGGGGGGCAGTTTATCTTGCTGACATTATGATCCTTGAAACAAGCCACCCCGATGTTCACCAGGAGTTCATGAATGGAAATTTTGTGGTCAAGACAACCAATAACACATTCAATCAGCTATCGACGGATCAAGCCTTAGAGCACGTCAACAAAGTCGGCAAAGTTGCCGGTGGTCTTGTAGGAATAACGAGATCAGAAGGAGCAAGAGATCAATGGTGCCTCACATTCAACGAACGGAGCAGAATAGTAGATGACACAAGCGCCATGTTGGACATGCATGCTACAGATGAAGACTACAACCCTTCTTATGTAAAAGAAGCCGGACCCTCAAGACTAAAGCGGGACAAGGAAGATGTTCAGAAGATTGTCGACCAACTGAAGAAATTCGGCATTTTTCAACACCAAAATCTAGCTGTCGTTAGCCTGGCCACTCGAGATGTAGCTTCTCCTCAAATAACGGAATGTCTTCTGACAGCACATGCACAAGGGCAAGACAAATTGAAAGAATTTGTGGGCTTACGTCTCATCACGAAAAAAGTGGGATTCCATGACAAGCTCAGACAGTCGAAAAGCCTGACGCTGAAAAGCATGTATCAGGTCCAGAACAAAAATTCGACTCTGAAACAAAAACTCGTCAAAGCAGACCGTAACCTCTTTCAACGCTTGCTTGTTTCAAAAGAAGCTGGACGCGAGGTGGACCTGAAGGAAATCCTCAGCCATGAACTTTCGCCGGTTCCTCTATCACTTGCAGACACATCCGGAGCAATGCGATCCACAAACAAAGCAGCTCTCGGAAATATCCTTCAGACAAGAACAACTGTAGAGAAAGAGCCGCCGACAGCAAATCTGAAAACGTGTGTAATCATCGATGGCCAGGCACTTGTTCAAGCAATCGGCAAACCTGCAAATGCCCACAATTTTGGACAACTCGCAGACCGGTTCGTAGCCTCTGTCTTCAGTCACTTCAGTGACACTTGCTCCAGAGTTGACGTTGTGTTTGATAGGTATGAAGCACATACCATCAAGGACACCACTCGGATTTTACGGACCGGGAAAACCCGGCCAATACGTCGCAAAGTGGACAACAGGGATGTGCCATTACCCGTCAACTGGAGGCAATTTATTGACCTCCCAGAAAACAAGCAAGACCTGGAACACTTTTTGAGCATGGAGCTCATTCGTCAAGCAAGGTCGACTCAACCGAATCGTGAAGTCGTGACATCTGGCAGATTCCATGACCGAACGGCGGTTGAGTCATCCCGTGGAACGGACGTCAACTCCCTCAAATCAAACCACGATGAAGCTGATACCAGAATATTGTTACACGCCAAGTCTGTGACAGATCTTGGGTTTGAGCGTCTGATCATTTGTTCCAGGGACACAGACGTCCTTGTTCTCCTCGTTCACTTTGCCAGTGACTTATCTGGAGAGCTTTGGTTGCAAACGGGAACAGCGAAGCAACGGAGCTTTGTTGCTGTGCACGCTGTAGACCTTGATCCAGCTCCCCGCCACAATCTTCCAGCATTCCATGCCCTCTCGGGCTGCGACACAGTCAGTCAATTTTGTGGCATTGGCAAAACAATAGCATGGAAAACGTTCATCAAGAACTGTCCCTTATTGGACGGGCTCGGACGCGGCACACTTACTGAAAGAACACTGACAGATGTAGAGAGCTTCATCTGCAGACTGTATTCAAACAATGATAACAACACAAACATCAATGACGTGCGTTTCAAAATGTTCCTCAAAGGTCACAAAGAACCAGAGAAGTTGCCACCAACCCGATCTTCTCTGAAGCTGCATATCAAGCGAGCACACCATCAGTGTACAATTTGGCTCTCTTCACTGATCGCACAACCAGATATATCTTCCCCGGTGGGAAATGGATGGAACAAGGACGGTACAACTGGAAATATACTTCCTCATTTGATGAGTGATAAACCATTTCCAGAGGTTTACCTCAAGCTTACACAATGCCAGTGTAAGAATTGCGAATCTCACAGATGCAGTTGTCGTCTTAAGGAGCTAAGATGTACCGCTGGTTGTGGTTGCGCTGACGGAACGTGTCGGAATCCTTTGAACAGTGCCCAAGATGACTCGGACTACACCACCGAAGACTGATGTTAATATTATCCCAACACAGTTTTTTTTTGAAATCAAACGAACTTCATCAAAGTATGTCCGTACATTTGTACAAGCTCAATATAATGCATCAAGATGTAATTTTCTTAGATTTTCAGAGCATTTTTTCATGTTTGTCTCTCCATAGGGAAAGAAATAGATAAAATATCACTTACATCGTTTGAGGAAGATGTGTGTATTATTATAATATGTCCAAATACAGCAAATTTCATTGTTATCCTGTATAAATACAAAGTTGTGTAATTTTATTACAATCCGGAGTTTTCGGAGTTTTCGATAATGGCGGCCACTTTGTTTTGGCTGTATAATATTTAAAAAGGCCAAATTTGATGGGCATCCACTTGAAATATGTTCACTATGAACCACTTTAACAGTCTGACATGGATGCCAGCTCCTAACATTCCGTACTCCCTAAAGTGATTTCTAGGCCCCTTTTCAGATTTTGCCTCTAGTCTATCAGATCACTCTCCTGAATAAATCCTGTCTTCTCCATTTCTTCTTATAATGGCCACTATTATTCCAACAATATGATGGGGTTAGCCGGGGGATGTCCGCTCTTCATGAAGGATACCATGGGATCTTTACCGTCCACCAACGAATGCCGGTAGACGGCACGCCCAGTTTAACATCCATCCAAGGGGACGGCACACAGATTGAAAGAGAGACAGCTTGGAGGTGAGTGTGCTTACCTCGAAGCCATCCTACCAGCCACCTGAACAGATCCTCTCTGTTTCAGATAATTTTTGGCTTAATTAACAATAATGGCTTCGGTTTATTATTTTGGAAGAGGAAAAGCAAGGAAGAGTAAATGAGGAAAAGGGATGAGGAAGAGCAGGAACAATTATTTTGGTGAAACCTTCAACTGCTCATAATGAAGTTTGAGCCTTCAGAGGGAGGTAAGAGCTTCATTAGCCCCTGCTGGACTTCGTCCAAAATGGGGGTTATGGATTCGGTCTCGTCCATCAATCCATCTGTCCGTCCGTCTGCAACCATATCTCGGAAGGGTGTGGACCGATTTTGTTCATACTTGACACAAAAACAATACATCATGGTATCCATGTGCACATCATTTTGTTTGGCGATGTGAACAAAGATGGCCAACTGGCGGCCATTTTAGTTGAAAAAACCCGATGCTGAACACGTCCTCAACCATTTCTCGGACTTGAATTTACCCATGTAGTTCAAACTTGGCACACATATCATGAATGATGGCTTCCATGTGCCTGTCATTTATTTTTCAAGATCAGATCCAAAATGGCCGACTTGCAGCCATTTTGCTTCTTAAACGTGTCCCCAACCATTTCTCGGACTTGAATTTACCGATGTAGTTCAAGCTTGGCACACATATCATGAATGATGGCTTCCATATGCATGTCATTTATTTTTCAAGATCCGACCCAAAATGGCCGACTTGCAGCCATTTTGCTTCTTAAACGTGTCCCCAACCATTTCTTGACATGCATGGACCGATTTTCTTCAAACTCGGTACAAAGACAATATATGAGAGAATACATATGTAGAACATCTTGGTTTGTAATTCGATCAAAGGTGGCTGACTGGCGACCTTCAACTCTGTACAGCAACATTAGTAAAAGCACGGGAGCTATGACATTTTATGTCTTTTTCTTCTTGTTATTCTTTTGTATGCAGCCTGTGGGTGTTGGTTGCATCATTGCTGGGAGTGCACCTATGCCACTGATGCAGTGTCCCCTGTTTCCAGTAATCGGGTACGGTACTTATTTTACCGACCTTGGAAGGATGACAGGTTGAGTCTCACACCTGGTGCTATTTAACGGTTCAACAGGGGGCTGAAACTCATTACCCTAAGATCTTCAGCCAGTTATCTTAACTGTAAAGCCAACACTGGGCTTACCTGCAAGCTCAATGTTTTATATCCTATAACAATGGAACATGCTCTTCATCTTTTGAAAATCATACTTTTTTCTCGAACTCACAAGCTTTGTCTTTGTTTCTGCAGTTTTGAATGTGGCCGGAAGTACGAACAAAAAAAAAAGGTAAACAAAGAGCGGCCATTGCTGGAGAACTTTCAACAAAAGGAAGTTGCAGAGATGCAACAAGGAGAGTTGAATCCACTAAATTCCACTAATTATCATTATCTTTGCTTCCATTTGAAAAATTATTATTACCTCCGCCACGAAGGTGCATGGAGGTTGTTTTCACCCCTGTCTGTTTGTTTGTTACTTGAGAAAATCGAAGATTTCTCATTAATATATTGGTTGGTCTTGTGCGTTATTCTGTCTGTTTGTCTATCTGTCTGTTTGAATGTCTGTCAATCACCTACAGATCACAATTTTCAACCGATATTCACGAAACTTCACCAAATGGTAGAGTTTGTCATAAGCAAGAAGCCTATTGTTTTTGGGGTCAATAGGTCAACAAAGGCCAAAGGTCACCAACTTTGTCAAATTTCTAAAATTCTCAATTTTCATCCAATTGACTTGAAATTTGAAGAGGATTTGCACATATGGTCACTGAATTCAACTACCAAGTATTTTTGAGGTCAACATCGGCCAAATGGTTAACATTAGCCAAAAGGTCAACATAGGCCAAATTTCTAAAATCCCCAATTTCCATCCAATTGTCTTGAAATTTGAATAGGATTTTCATATCATCGAACTGAATTCAACCACCAACTATATTTGAGATCAACATAGATCACAAGGTCAACATAGGCCAAATGTCAACCACTTATTTTTAAAGTTTCTAAAATCTTCAATTTACATCTGATTGACTTGAAATTTGAACATGATTTTCATATCAGCCAACTGAATTGAACCACCAACTATTTTTGAGGTCAACATAGGCCAAAAGGTCAAAGGTCAACAACCATTTCCAATTTTTTTTAATCCTCAATTTTCATCAGATTGACTCTAAATTTGAATAGGATTTTTATGTGAGTGAACTGAATTCAATCAACTATTTTTGAGATCAAAATCGACCAAAAGGTCAACATAGTCCGAAGGTCGACCAACTTTATCAAATTTCTAAAATCCTCAATTTTAATCCGATTGACTTGAAATCTAAATAGGATTTGCATATCTGGTCATTGAAACCAATCATCAACTATTTTTGAGGTCAACATAGGCCAAAAGGTCAACATAGGCCAAATTTCTAAAATCCTCACTTTTCATCCGATTAACTTGAAACTTGAAGTGGGTTTGCATATCTGGTCATTAATTCAACCACAAATTATTTTTGAGGTCATCATAGGCCAACAACTTATTTTAGGAATTTCGCAAGTATCGTGCTGTGCACGACATATTTCTTGTTTGTTTGTGAAGAAGACATCTCAAAAGGTTGTGTACGGATTCAAACGAAATTTGGTAGAGAGGTAGTGTATATGACAAGGACGAAATGATTAGATTTTGGTGAAGATCCAGATTCAGATCTGGCTAGTGGAATTTTTTAAGCGATTCTTCACCATTGAGAGATTGGGTGAAAAACGATTAAAACCTGATATTTAAAAACGTTATGGACGAGTTATGACGAAACTTGGTGGACGAGTTGGTTAAGTGACAAGAACAAGCCAATTAGATTTTGGTGCAGGTCTGAATCCAGATCAGGCCTATCAGTGGGATACAAAACATAAACTGTTCAGCCTGGCAGAGGTTTGCGCTCTACCGAGTGCCGTTCTAGTCTTTAGTGATGTTTCTTCATTATGTTATTTCCATCTCTTCATGACGCAATGTGTTCTATTGCACAGGTCGAGTTGCTTTCACGATTGGACGTGAAGGATGAACAAGTCAATCAGTTCACAGTGAAAAACAAGATCCTTTCAGACGATCTCGAAAAAGTTTCGATCAAGTTGCCAAAAGTACAACTTCAGCTCCAGAAACAACAGCAATGGAATGAGGAAGAACAACAAAAGAACGTTGAGAGCTTCCAACAAGTAAGGAACCGTTATCAAGCATGTGGGACTACAGATGCCAAGATGATGAACATCATGTTCACCTACACGTGTTCTGATGAGATTGAACACCTCACAGGGGTCGTGCTGCTAATGAGACATTTACAAATGCAAGACCGTTGTTTGGAATTTGTGAAATTCCATGTGAACCTTCCACCTTTAACCAGAGTTGATTCTAGTTTAGAGGGACACCTCCATAATGTATTGATGTTTTTTGATTGATGATGGGAAGGAGTGCGTAATGGTGAGCTGTGTGGTCTTGAATTTTCTTTCAAACCCGTCACTGGGTTTCTTTCTGGTTATGTAGAATAGAAAACAAGAAACTTAGTCGATGACACTGTAGCGGCTGCCGCTGAGTTTTCACAATCGCCTTGCACCTATCAAGGACGCGGAGCGATCACCATGCCGGGCTCGTCCAGGACGCCCGGGCAGGCCCGCGCTCAACTTGCCAGGCCTCAGTCGGGACGCCCGGGCATGCCCGGGCATGCCTGGGCAGGCTCGCCCTCAACTTGCCAGGCCGCAGCCAGGACGCTGGGCCACGCCCCCTGGCGCCGGGCCTGGGCAAACCCCCTGGCGGAATAGATATATATTGCTGACTGATAAACGGTTTTTCAGAGTGCCTGAGTGTTTGATTTCATTAAAGCAACTCAGATGAATTCTAGCTTTTTGTCGCGTCCATTCTTCCGATCGACGTGGGAGCCCCGGCTCCTTCATTGGTGACCTATCGACATGGACACGGCAGTCGCCCTTAAACTGCCTACCTTCTGGGAGGCTCACGCGGCGGTTTGGTTCGCACAGGCGGAGTCCCTGTTCGCCCTGCGAGGCATCACGGCCGACGACACCCGCTTCCACCATGTGGTAGCTGCGCTCGGGTCGGTTACCGCGGCCCGCGCCCTGAGCCTCCTCGAAAGCCCGCCAGCCGCTGACAAATACGGCGCGATTAAGAAGCTGCTCCTCGATGCTTTCGCCCTCCCATCGGCGGAACGCGCACGGCGCCTGCTCGATCTGCCTGAGCTCGGCGACACGCGCCCTTCCGAGCGCATGGACTACATGCTTTCACTGCTCGGCGAGCACTCTCCGGCATTCCTGTTCCGGGAGCTGTTCTTCCGTCAGCTGCCTAACCCGGTACGCCTCGCCCTGGCAAGCACGACGATCACAGATCCCCGGGCCCTTGCCAGAGAAGCCGACAAGATCTCCGCCGCAGGACAGCGCATCGTAGCGGCGACATGGGACCCACCGCCGTCCGACGCAACACCCAGGGCGCCCGAGCACCCGGCACGGTCGACGGCCGAACTGCCGACGCCATTGGCGGCCGCTCTACCGAGCCGACCACCTCCGGCACGACGACCGAGGCCTCCACCTGACCAAGCGTGGTGTTACTATCATGCCAGGTTCGGACAGAAGGCCCGGACATGCCGACCCCCGTGCACCTTCGGCAGGCTGGGAAACGGCCGGGCCGGCGTTCATTACCAGCCATGAGCGCCGGCCACACGGGCAACTTACTGTTCATCATGGATAAAGCGTCCGGACGGCGCTTCCTGTGCGACACCGGCGCCCAACTGAGCGTCATACCCGCCTCTGACCAGGACAGGCAATCCGCGGTTTGCGGCCCCTCCATAGTTGCGGCCAACGGATCGACTATCCGCACCTTCGGCCCGCGCAACGTCACCCTCTGCTTCGGCAGCCAACGCTTTGCTTGGACGTTTGTAACCGCCAACGTGCCCGTGGCTCTGCTAGGCGCCGACTTCCTCTGCGCACACGGACTGCTGGTGGACGTCCAACGGCGTCGTTTAATCAACGCTGAAACCTTCAGCTCCCTGGTATGCACATTGAGCAGCTCCGCGCCGACCGAGCTGGCATGCGCCGTCCCGGCGGCGAACGAGTTTGCTCGCCTGCTCACGGAGTTCCCGGCCCTCACGCGGCCGACGTTTTCGGCCGTCGCAGTACGGCATGGGATCGAGCACCACATACCAACCACGGGCCCGCCGGTCTACGCCAGGGCCCGCCGCCTCGACCCAACCAAGCTCCACCGTACTACGGCCTACCACCCCCAAGCAAACGGGTTGTGCGAGCGATTCCACCGCTCCATGAAGGCCGCGCTCATGGCCGGCCTTCAAGACGTCGGGTGGGCCGACCGGCTGCCGTGGGTCCTTTTGGGCCTTCGCACGGCCCCCAAGGAGGACCTCCAGGCATCCACCGCCGAGCTTGTCTATGGCCAGGTGCTACGCGTCCCGGGCGAATTTGTGCCCGACGCTACCAGTCCCTGGTCCGCAGCTCACCAGCGCTCGGACCTCCAGGAGGCCGCCCGACGGTTTGCCCCCGTGCCAACATCCCACCACGGTGACCCCCAGTCCTACGTCCCCCCAGCACTCCGCACAGCGGAGTATGTTTTTGTGCGTCAAGACGCACATCGGTGGCCACTCCAGCCGCCGTACGACGGGCCCTTCCGGGTGCTGCGACGGGACGACAAGTCGTTCGTCATCGACATCGGCGGCAGGTCGGACCGGATTGCTGTGGACCGCCTCAAGCCGGCGCACGTGGACGTCGACCACCCACCACGGGTGGCCCTTCCGCCGCGGCGAGGCCGTCCCCCGTCCACGGTGCCCCCCACTCGACCGCCCACCACCTCACCGGACCCCCTCCCACGACCCGCCAGGGGTCGCTTCGGCCGGGTCATCAGGACCCCCCTCAAATTGACCCTGCCGGTGCAAGTCGATTCTGGGGGGACGTGTGTAGCGGCTGCCGCTGAGTTTTCACAATCGCCTTGCACCTATCAAGGACGCGGAGCGATCACCATGCCGGGCTCGTCCAGGACGCCCGGGCAGGCCCGCGCTCAACTTGCCAGGCCTCAGTCGGGACGCCCGGGCATGCCCGGGCAGCCTCGCCCTCAACTTGCCAGGCCGCAGCCAGGACGCTGGGCCACGCCCCCTGGCGCCGGGCCTGGGCAAACCCCCTGGCGGAATAGATATATATTGCTGACTGATAAACGGTTTTTCAGAGTGCCTGAGTGTTTGATTTCATTAAAGCAACTCAGATGAATTCTAGCTTTTTGTCGCGTCCATTCTTCCGATCGACGTGGGAGCCCCGGCTCCTTCAACACTGTCATGTTTCTACCTCACAGGTTGATGCACTTTCACAACGATTGGACGTGAAGGATGAACAAGGTAATGAGTTCACAGTGAAAAACAAGATCGTTTCAGACGAACTCGAAAAAGTTTCCATCAAGTTGCCAAAAGTACAACTTCAGCTCCAGAAACAACGACAATGGAATGAGGAAGAACAACAGAAGAACGTTGAGAGCTTCCAACAAGTAAGGAACCGTTATCAAGCATGTGGGACTACAGATGTCAATGGGGTGAACATCATGTTCACCTCCACATGATTTAATGAGTTTTAACACCTTGCAGGGGTCGTGCTCCTTGTGAGACATTTACAAATGGAAGACTATTCATTGGAATGTAGAACAGAAAACAGAAACATTCCTGTCAGTGACACTGTCATGTTTCTGCTGCACAGGTCGAGCTGCTATCTCAGCAGGTGAAATCAACGGATAATCAATTGGATGAGATGACTTCACGGATTGAAGCACTTTTGATGGATCGCTCACACCTGGAGAGCAAATGTTCTGAATTGGAACAGCAGCTCCAGGAACAGCGCAAGAAGCAGGAGCAGCAGGATGTTGAGTACCGTCAACAAGTAAGCAACCGTTATCGAACAATGTGGGACTTGCTCCACACTGTCTGACCTTTGACCACAGAATAACAGATACTAAAGAGCATAAGATAATGTTTCCCTCGATGTGCGATGATTGCTGATGTGTTTTAATCACTTGCAGGTGACGCAGCTCAAGACGGATTTTCAAAGTAAAGATAACTGCTGGGATGAAGTTGAAATTTGAAGAGGATTTACATATCATCGAACTGAATTGAACCACCAACTATTTTGAGATCAGCGTAGGCCAAAAGGTCAACATAGGCCAAAGGTCAACCACTTTTTTCAAATTTCTAAAATCCTCACTTTTCATCCGATTGACTTGGAATATGAATGTGATTTTAATATCGGATCACTGAATTCAACCACCAACTATTTTTGAGATCAGCATAGGCCAAAAGGTCAACATAGGCCAAAGGTCAACAAAAATTTCAAATTTCTAAAATCCTCAACTTTAATCCTATTGACTTGAAATTTGAATAGGATTTTCATTTCAGCCAACTGAAATCAACCACCAACTAATTTTGAGATCAGCATAGCCCAAAAGGTCAACATAGGCCAACGGTCAACAACAATTTCAAATTTCTAAAATCCTCAATTTTCATCCGATTGACATGAAATTTGAATAGGATTTTCACATCAGCTAACTGAATTCAACCACCAACTCTTTTTGAGATCAACATCGACCAAATGTCAACATAGGCCAAAAGGTCAACAAAGGCCCGAATTTCTAAAATTGTCAATTTTCATCCGATTAACTTAAACTTTGAAGACGATTTGAATATCAGGTCACTGAATTCAACCACGAATTATTTTTGAGGTCAAAAGGATGCTCTACCGAGTGCCATTCTACTTTGTTCTGTTTTGTCAAGTGTCGCTCAATGAGTGATTTTTCATTTGTTTGTTTGTTTGTTTGTGAACAAAATATCTCAAAAAGTTGTGGATGGATTCGGACAAAATTTGGCAGGGATGCAGCATATGTCACAAGGACGAAATGATTAGATTTTGGTGAAGATCCGGATTCGGATCCGGCTACTGGAATTTTAAAGTTATTCTTCACCATTCGTATTTTGGGCCAAAAACGATACATTGCGGAATATCTCAAAACGTTATGGATGGATTTGGACGAAACTTGGTGGACCGGTTGGGTCTGACAAGTACAAATAGATTAGATTTTGGTGAAGATCTGAATATGGATTCCGATATGAGAATTATATATATATTTAAGTGATTCTTCACCATTGGGAGATGGGGCCAAAAACGATACATTGCGGGATATCTAAAAAAGTGATGGATGGATTTGGACGAAACTTGGTGGACCGGTTGGGTGTCCGACAAGGAAGAATCGATTTAATTTTGGTGAAGATCTGAATATGGATTCCGATATGAGAATTATTTAATTTCTTTAGTGATTCTTCACCATTGAGTGATGTGGCCAACCAGGCCGAGGTATGCTCTCTACTGAATGCCGTTCTAGTTTTACTGACTGAGAAACATATTTTTGTGTTTCGACAGATGAATGGTTATTTCACATTTCTGGAGAAATTATTGAAGGAGTGGAAAATATCGACACGCATCCATTTAATGCTCCAGGATCTGATAGATCTTCGCATCGTAAGTAATTTTCATCTTACTCAGGTGTGCCAATTCACAATTTATACCTGTCTCAAAGTTCAAACCACCAACCAACGTTCCGGTTCCTTGAGCTCGGTCGTGCTGATCTTTGGACTCCTCCGGTATCCTCAGAGTTCTCGCGATCGCTTTGTCGATTTTTCTGCTGTTTATTTTGCTGTTTATGTGTTTACTGTGAGCTTGGAGGATTAGTCGGATTTTTCGTGCCGTGTTTTTTGAGGCCTACCCGGTTCCCTCATTAGTCGTTGTGTGTCCAAGATCGTCCTTTCTCTGCACTACCTTTTATTTTCACCTTTTCCTTCTCCCAACTTTTTACAGCACGTGTTGTCTCGCCCCTCCCATCCTCCCATCCTCCATCTTTTCCTCTCTTTTCTGGACGATGTCACCTTTCTATCCCCATTCTTTTTGTGAAGTGTATCACCAAACTCTTTCACGATCGCTTTCAACCTTTCTCTTTTTTACTCAAATCTGTTTTCACTTAACATTGAAAGGAAAAAGGAATCACTCCTCCCGTACTAAGCAAGTGCTTATATATACCTCCTCCTTCCTTCTTCCGTGTTGTTTAATCCCTTTTATTGCAATTCACTCTTCTTCCTTTTTCAAAGGCTGTTTTCAAATCCCCCTTTCAATCATTCCATTTCAAAAAATAAATCTCTTACATTTCTTCCCTTCTCCAATCTCTAAACTCACCTTTATATCACCCCTCCTTTAACGTTTTCAAATGTATCTCTGACTTGAAAATCTCAACAACCCCAGTTTGCATTGGATGAATGTGGGAGGAGGCAGATTTGTGGGTGAGTTAAGAGGAAACTTTGGAGGAGGATTGGAGGAGTGAGAGGGGAGATTTGAAGGGAAGGGGGAGGGGTGAGGGTGGAGTTTTTAAGGGGAGGTGTTAAGGGGGGGTTGAAGGGGGAGGGGGAGGGGTGAGTGTGGAGTTTTTAAGGGGAAGGGGGAGGGGTGACGGTGGAGTTTTTAAGGGGGCGTTTAAGGGGAAGGGGGAGGGGTGAGGGGCGAAATGAAGGGGAGGAGTGAGGAGGGTTTTGAAAGGGAGAGGTAGGGGTGAGATAGTGATGGAATGGGGATAGGAGGGAGTGGAGGGAGGGGACATGGAGTGGGATGCTGGTAAGAGATAGGGTTCGTAGGACAGGAGGGAACAGACAGGGAAGGGGTTGACACTGAAGATGTACAAAAGGAGCAATTAATGAAATACAACCATCTCCCTTCCAAATCATTCCTCCACCTCCGATCCTCTACTTCCCTCTGCCCCACCTCATATTATTCATCACTGTGCCTCATCACATCACCACCTTGCCTTTGGTCCTCCTCATCCTGCCCTTTCTTCCAGCTCTCTTCCTCACTCCACCACATCCCCATGAGTACCTCTGTCTACGGCTTCCCCTCCACTTCCACCTCTTGTTTATGTGTGTTGTACCGTCCAACAAACAGTGATGACTCCATTTACATCTCGCTGTCCGCCAACATGGACCAACTTCTATCCACTCATCCCAACTCTCTTTTCATCATACTGTCGTGACCAAAAATATTGGTACCCTTGCACTTTTTTCAAATAATGTCTCAAACCACCTAACTTGTGAAATTCCAATACATCTCGTCCAGGAAATTGTTGAAATTAAAAAATCTTTTGGTATCTACATACAGTATGTATTTCTTTGGTTTACAATGGAACAAAACAAAAACAAAAGCTGAAAAAATTACGAAATCTTAGCTTATCCCACAGAAATCCTAAAATGGCCCAGACAATATTATTGGCACCTTTTAGAGGTTGTTAGAAATAATTATATTTCAAATAGGTGATTCTCCTTTACTTTGGAATTGAACTCACCGATGGTATTAATTATTCCTTTAAAAAAGTAACTGAACTCACCTGCAATACAAGAATCACTCATTAAACTAGTTTGAATAGAGAAAAGGAGTCATTCTGCTGTTTTGTGTCACTGTGTGTACCGCGATGAGCATGGAGAAAAGAAATAATACCAGAGAATTGTCTGAGGAGGTCAGACACAAGATTGTAGCAAAGCATGGACAATCTCAAGGCTACAAGTCCATCGCCAGAGACCTTGATGTTAATGTGTCCACCATACGCAATGTTATCAGGAAGTTTAAGGCCCATGGCATTGTAGCCAACCTCGCTGGACGTGGCCACAAGAGAAACTTTGATCGAAGATTGCAGCGAAGGATTGTTCGAATGATGGAGAAAGCACCTCGATCAACTGTCAAACAGATTCAAGCTGACCTTCAGACACAAGTTACGATAGTTTCAACTCGCACCATCCGTCGCCAACTCAATGAAAGGGGGTTCTATGGTCGGAGACCCAGGAGGACCCCACTGCTGAGAGAGAGACAAGAAAGCCCGACTGAAGTTTGCCAAAACACACTTGAACAAGTCAAAAAAATCCTTCTGGGATAATGTCCTGTGCACAGATGAGACCAAATTAGAACTTTTTGGGAAAGCCAAAATTTTACAGAATATATATATTTTTTTCATTTTATTTTTTTCATTTTTACATTTTTACAAGTTTTCATTTCATTTTTACACAAAATTTTCCATTTGTTTACAGAAAACAAAATGAAGCCTTCAAAGAAAAAAACACCTTCCCTGCAGTCAAACATCACTGAACCTCTATGTTTGACTGTAGGAATGAATGACATGAATGAATGAGCGTTGTTTTTTTTTTGTTTTTTTATAAATGGCCTTGACAAAACGATCATACATTCATTCCTACAGTCAAACAGAGAAGAGGTTCAGTGATGTTTTGGGGTTGCTCTGCTGCCTCTGGCACTGGGTGCCTTGAGTGTGTGCATGGTATGGTGAAAATCAAGGATGTCCACAGAACAAACTCCAACGTGAGCTTTTATTCACTCGAATACAACACATCTGGAGGGAAGCATATAAGGCACAAATAAGTAAACATTCCCAGACAACCTTCATTAATGCTGAGGCAATGCAGAGACAATAATAATAATAATAATAATAAAGGAGTCTTATATAGCCCCATCAAGCAGAGTAAACTACCCTCATGGCGCTTTACATTATCATGCGAACGCACACACACCGCACACACACACACACACAAACATACACACACACAGACACACCTTCACTCTTGCCCTATTCCTCTCCCTCCCCATTCAAAACCCACAGATGTGTGCACTCCCCTTCCTCCTCTCCCCCCTCCCCCGCACATGCACACAGACATACTCTCGATCTCTGTCCCACCTCAAACCAAAGGGAAAACAGGACTTAGACTTTGAAAGACTCGTGAAACAGATAGGTTTTGAGGGAGGTTTTAAAGGCAGGAAGAGAGTCAACATGTCGAACAGAGGAAGGCAAGTCATTCCAGAGCAGAGGTGCAGCAAAGGAAAAGGGTTTCTCGCCAAACGACTTGTTGCTGGTGCGCGGCGGCTCTAAGGTCATAGAGTCGTCGCTTGAACGAAGCCGTCGCCGAGGTACATAGAGAGTGAGCAAATCGGAGAGATAGTGAGGTCCCGCTCCACACAATGATTTATAACATAGTGTGCAAATTTTGTATTGCACACGAGCAGAGACAGGCAGCCAGTGTAAAGATTCAAGGAGCGGAGTAACATGGTCAGACTTCTTCGCCTTACAGACAAGACGAGCGGCAGAGTTTTGAACCTTTTGTATCTTATCCAAGAGAAACTGAGGGCAGCCAGCATACAAAGAATTGCAATAGTCTAGCCTTGAGAGGACAAGGGCACAGACCAGAGTTAGAGCAGCTTGAGGAGTAAGAAAGTGGCGAATGGATGCGATCTTTCGCAGCTGAAAGTATGCTGATTTGCAAGTTTCAAGTACTTGCTTGGAAAATGTCATGTTACAGTCGAAAACCACACCAAGGTTCTTGGCCGACGAAACAAAGTTTACATCGGTTCCACCAACATGAACAGTGGTAGGAAGTGAACATTGTAGAGGACATCTGTGCGATCTTACAATCATAGACTCTGTTTTAGCATCGTTTAGCTGAAGTTTGTTTTGGGTCATCCACGCCTTCACGTCGGGTACATAGGCATGTCATTAGCGTCCTTACCAACTTGGAGACCAACAACAGCAGAAATAAAATCCCTCCTCGCTTACAGGTAGTTTAAGGCGTCTCCAAGATGCGCGGTCGATTCAGGCACTGCATCATCAGTAATGTATTCAGGGAGGAGGGCACTGCTCGGAAATGCAACCCACAATTTCATATCACATGGCATCATGAAATCAGGAGATTACCAAGGCATTTTGGAGCGCAATGTTCAACCCAGTGTCAGAAAGCTGGGTCTCCGTCGAAGGTAATGGGTCTTGCAGCAGGACAATGACCCCAAACACACTTCAAAAATCACCCAGGAAAGGTTCAAGACAAAACGCTGGACTGTTCTGAAGTGGCCATCAATGAGTCCAGATCGAAATCCCATTGAACACCTGTGGGAGATCTGCAAACACCAGTTGGGAGAAGGCACCCTTCAAATCTGGGAGAACTGGAGCAGTTGGCACAATAAGAGTGGGCCAAACTGCCAGTAGGGAGGTGGAGGAAGCTCATTCATGGCTATCGGAAGCGCTTGACTACAGTTATTTTGTCCAAAGGCTGTGCTAACAAATATTAAGTCGAGGGTGTTAATAATTTTGTCAATACCATTTCTTTTTATTTTATGATTTAAAAGGATATATTAAGGATATAATAAATTCATTAAAAGGATATATCCCACTCCTCCCTTCAAGTCTTCAAAACACCTGCTCACCACCATCTCTCATCTTCCCCCATCCAAAACCTTGATCTTTTCTACCCCGTCAAAATACTCCAAATCCACCTGAGTCAAATTCCGTGTTCCTTCCTAAAAGTCCTCGTAGTATCCATCTTGTTTATCCCGTGTACCTCAGCCCAGCCCTCTCCCTTCCACAGATCTCCTGATGTCCCTATTTCCCTGCTGTTGTTGTGCTTCCCCCTCTCTCCCCCACTTGTCTCCTGCTCCCTTTATCATGTTCCATGTGTTAGCCCTTATACGAGCCACGCACGACATTGTATGCAAAAAAACAACAACAAAGAAACAAACAAGAAAAACATCTGCATCGATAACTGCGTGTTTGCTCTTCCCTTTCTCAGCATAAATGGATTCCACATCAAGAGGTAGAGCGACCAAAGTACCTTCGGATGATACGTGAGGAAGCTTGTGCAGAACAACAGCGATGAAGATCACACCATAACATGAAGTTACCACCTGCTGTTATTTTATTCTCCAAAATATTCCCATTTGCCAACGATGTGTGAAGATCAACAAACATTATCACTCATGGGGTCACCCGTGGAAATCCCACGGGCATGGACGTGTGTGACATTTCTACATATTGAGTTAGATGCTGCACATGCACATTCAGTTTCACAATACACACACAAACACACACACACATATATATATATATATATATATATATATATATATATATATATATATATATATATAGATACACACACATACACACGTACACACATACACACATGTACACGACAGACATGCATACACATACACACATATATATGCACATATACACACACATGCACACACACACATATATATACACATACACGCACACACACACATATATATATATATACACATACACGCACACACACATATATATATATATACACACACACACACAAATATACACACACACATATATATATATACACACAAACACACACACAAATATACACATATACACACAAATATACACACACACACACACACAAATAAATATATACATACAAACACACACACACACACACACACACACACGTACACACATCTCACATGTCCCACATGTATATATCCCACATCCCACATGTATATATATGTTTAAACTGTACGTGCACTTCCCCCTTGGCCCCGCCCGGCAACGCAGGGTACTTCTGCTGGTAACTAATAAAATAAAAACGAAGAAATATCTCTTGGTGATTTCCTGAAACTCGGTGAAATTCGATGACATTCGCTCAGTGAATTCACTCGGTTTCTCAGTGAAAATTTTCCTTTGGGCGGTGTATAATTGCTCCAAACGAAATATCTTTCAGAAATTTCCCATCTGTTAAATTATTTATTTTACAGATGTGAATGACACGTCCATGCACACATGAAATGGAGTTTGTTTTTGCACACGTGAAATGAACACGTGAACCTTTACTTCCGGATAATAATGTTGAATGAAATGAGAATGAAGAAATATATGTCGGTGTGGTGCTGTGCACACACGACTCGATTGCCAAAAAGGTAGGCCACAACGCGTGGATACAAACGAAAGCACTTTATTACAAGCTCGCTCATCAGCACTGGGCGGGCTCGACCTTCCTGTCACCTTCGGGTGACACCGTCACAATTTCGGTCTTTGAGGCCGGCCGATAGGCACAGTGTGACCGGAAGGGACGAGGTTCTCCTGACCACGTGGCCCTTGACTTGGTTTGTCCGCACAATGTGGGCGCTTTCAGGATGAACTTTAGCCGGGGAGCGTTTGGGCGCCCCAGTCTGATACTGCCGCCCACGCGCAGAACAACTTGTGAGTGCACGTGGGTCCCGGCGGTCCCACTGGCCTAGCGCTACCATGTTTAGACAGCGAAAGTCCGTCCCCGGGCACCACGCCTGGCTCGCTTATTCAGCGAGCATGGCGACGTGGGCACGGCAGGACACCCGCGGAGCCCAGGCGGACCGGGGACGCGCGAGCCTACGCGTTAGCGGGCTACGGCGGAATCAATGGCTTCAGCCACGTCCGGGCCGATATTCGGCCCGGCCGCACCGGGAATGAACTGGTTCGACGCCCGCGCTAGAGAGGTCGCGGGCGACTGAGATGTGTTAACAAATTAATTAATTAATTTGAGATATCCGATTCCTAGTGTTTGGAAATTTGGAAGAGCTTGACCCTAGCCTTTCCCTTCGAGGGCAAGGAGGAACTTAACACTTGACACTTAAGCTTAGTTTGAAGTACACCCTGCCAGCGCCCACGGCAGGACGGCAGGGCAACCAGAAGGGACGAGGTTCTCCTGACCACGTGGCCCTCGATCTGGGAAGCGAGAGGCGTTCCATTAGTGGACGCGCCCCTCACGCCCGACTTTTGGGCGGCCCCGGCAGGCCGTTTGTTTTGACGTTCCGTGACAGGCCCCGCACCCCCACCTCCGGGCCGACCGGGCGACCGGAATGAATCCCGGTGTCCCGATCCGAACCTTCAGAGCGGGCCGGCTGCACTTTCCGTCCCTGCGGTCCCAAATACCGGAACCACCCGCATTCCACTTTATTCGACAAAATGGGGTGCGGCCTACAGCCTTAGAAAACCAACCCTATATAAGTCAATACCTCCAACGAGAGGGTGGTGGGAGGGTGATGGCAGGGTGATGGGAGGGTGATGGCAGGGTGATGGCATTTTATTTTCACCACTTCAAATCGACCGAATTTCACCAAATAAGATACCACACTCGCTGCACTGATGTCATTTTTACGGCAAAAGTGAAAACAGATTTTAATTTGGAAATAAAACGAAAGCGTGCACAATGGAATCATTCATGCCGCGTGACACGGTGACGTCATCGCGTTTCCACCTTAAAAGACTTATTTGATATAAGTTAATCTTTTGATATAAGCCTTAGAAAACCAACCCTATAGAAGTCAAATGGTCCAATAAAGGGTGATGGGAGGGCGATGGGAGGGTGATGGCAGGGTGATGGCAGGGTGATGGCAGGGTGATGGGAGGGTGATGGCAGGGTGCTGGCATTTTATTTTCACCACTTCAAATCGACCGAATTTCACCAAATAAGATACCACACTCGCTGCACTGATGTCATTTTTACGGCAAAAGTGAAAACAGATTTTAATTTGGAAATAAAACGAAAGCGTGCACAATGGAATCATTCCTGCCGCGTGACACGGTGACGTCATCGCGTTTCCACCTTAAAAGACTTATTTGATATAAGTTAATCTTTTGATATAAGCCTTAGAAAACCAACCCTATAGAAGTCAAATGGTCCAATAAAGGGTGATGGGAGGGCGATGGGAGGGTGATGGCAGGGTGATGGGAGGGTGATGGCAGGGTGATGGCAGGGTGATGGGAGGGTGATGGCATTTTATTTTCACCACTTCAAATCGACCGAATTTCACCGGGGAGCGTTTGGGCGCCCCAGTCTGATACTGCCGCCCACGCGCAGAACACCTTGTGAGTGCACGTGGGTCCCGGCGGTCCCACTGGCCTAGCGCTACCATGTTTAGACAGCGAAAGTCCGTCCCCGGGCACCACGCCTGGCTCGCTTATTCAGCGAGCATGGCGACGTGGGCACGGCAGGACACCCGCGGAGCCCAGGGACGCGCGAGCCTACGCGTTAGCGGGCTACGGCGGAATCAATGGCTTCAGCCACGTCCGGGCCGATATTCGGCCCGGCCGCACCGGGAATGAACTGGTTCGACGCCCGCGCTAGAGAGGTCGCGGGCGACTGAGATGTGTTAACAAATTAATTAATTAATTTGAGATGTCCGATTCCTAGTGTTTGGAAATTTGGAAGAGCTTGACCCTAGCCTTTCCCTTGCGAGGGCAAGGAGGAACTTAACACTTGACACTTAAGCTTAGTTTGAAGTACACCCTGCCAGCGCCCACGGCGGGACGGCAGGGCAACCAGAAGGGACGAGGTTCTCCTGACCACGTGGCCCTCGATCTGGGAAGCGAGAGGCGTTCCATTAGTGGACGCGCCCCTCACGCCCGACTTTTGGGCGGCCCCGGCAGGCCGTTTGTTTTGACGTTCCGTGACAGGCCCCGCACCCCCACCTCAGGGCCGACCGGGCGACCGGCATGAATCCCGGTGTCCCGATCCGAACCTTCAGAGCGGGCCGGCTGGGGAGTGCCAAGCACCCCGTACCTGCACTTTCCGTCCCTGCGGTCCCAAATACCGGAACCACCCGAATACCACTTTATTTGACAAAATGAGGTGCGGCCTACAGCCTTAGAAAACCAACCCTAAATAAGTCAATACCTCCAACGAGAGGGTGGTGGGAGGGTGATGGCAGGGTGATGGGAGGGTGATGGCAGGGTGATGGGAGGGAGATGGGAGGGTGATGGGGGAGAGTGATGGGGCAGGGTGATGGGAGGGTGATGGCAGGGTGATGGGAGGGTGATGGCAGGGTGACGGGAGGGTGATGGCCGAGGGTGATGGCAGAGGGTGATGGGGGAGGGTGATGGGAGGGTGATGGCAGGGTGATGGCAGGGTGATGGCAGGGTGATGGGAGGGTGATGGCAGGGTGATGGCAGGGTGATGGCAGGGTGATGGGGCAGGGTGATGGGAGGGTGATTGGAGGGTGATGGGATGAGAGGGAGGAGTTTGTTTTGACGTTCCGTGACAGGCCCCGCACCCCCACCTCCGGGCCGACCGGGCGACCGGAATGAATCCCGGTGTCCCGATCCGAACCTTCAGAGCGGGCCGGCTGGGGAGTGCCAAGCACCCTGTACCTGCACTTTCCGTCCCTGCGGTCCCAAATACCGGAACCACCCGAATACCACTTTATTTGACAAAATGAGGTGCGGCCTACAGCCTTAGAAAACCAACCCTAAATAAGTCAATACCTCCAACGACACAGGTGCGCATTCGTGCCACGTGACGTGGTGACGTCATCGCGCTTTCACCTTAAAAGATTTATTTGATATTTTGATATAAACCTTAGAAAACCAACCCTACAGAAGTCAAATGGTCCAATAAAGGGTGATGGGAGGGTGATGGCAGGGTGATCGGAGGGTGGTGGGAGGGTGATGGCAGGGTGGTGGGAGGGTGATGGCAGGGTGATGGGAGGGTGATGGCAGGGTGATGGGAGGGTGATGGGAGGGTGATGGGAGGGTGATGGCAGGGTGATGGGAGGGTGGTGGGAGGGTGATGGCAGGGTGGTGGGAGGGTGATGGCAGGGTGATGGGAGGGTGATGGCAGGGTGATGGGAGGGTGATGGGAGGGTGATGGGAGGGTGATGGCAGGGTGATGGCAGGGTGATGGCAGGGTGATGGGGGAGGGTGATGGGAGGGTGATGGCAGGGTGATGGGAGGGTGGTGGGAGGGTGATGGGAGGGTGGTGGGAGGGTGATGGGAGGGTGGTGGGAGGGTGATGGCAGGGTGATGGGAGGGTGATGGCAGGGTGATGGGAGGGTGATGGGAGGGTGATGGGAGGGTGATGGGAGGGTGATGGCAGGGTGATGGGAGGGTGATGGCAGGGTGATGGGAGGGTGATGGCAGGGTGATGGGAGGGTGATGGGAGGGTGATGGCAGGGTGATGGGGGAGGGTGATGGGGGAGGGTGATGGGGGAGGGTGATGGGGGAGGGTGATGGGGCAGGGTGATGGGAGGGTGATGGCAGGGTGATGGGGGAGGGTGATGGGGGAGGGTGATGGGGCCTCCCTATAGAAGTCGGTATCTCCAACGACACAGGCGCGCATTCGTGCCGCGTGACGTGGTGACGTCATCACACTTTCCCCTCAAAAGACCCATTTGATATAAGTTAATATTCTGATATAAGCTTTAGAAAACCAACCCTATATAAGTCAATACCTCCAACCCGAATTCAGAGGTTCTAGATAGTAAAGTTGGCACGGGCATCACCGTTGTCACTGTTTCTGGAGACTAAGGATTTTTTTGATAAGGGAAGGACAAGTGAGAGCTCAGTTGGGGAAGGTTCGTCGTTTCTGAAGAAAAGAGGTGCCCCGATGCCCGAGGGAAAAATTTATACACTGCAGCTTGACCCCTATCTACAATGGTGGAGGTCGGTAGACTCTGGGGAATCTGCCCCTGCTGCGGAACTGCAGCACTGCCATCTTCCACCTGGCCCGCACACTGCACTACCGCTGATTCACGACGGTGAGCGCGCGGTGTATGCCCCGAGACGGGATGTCCCCTCTGGAGATGGACAGATGGCTGGGTCCTCCAACGGTGTATGGTACGAAATGGTGCCGCTCGATTGGATCAGCCCAGGAGCTATTGGCCTCTGCACTCTAGGCTTCCGCTCAAGAACAAGGAACGACAACGACGATGACAACGACGGTGGAGAGACCGTCGAGGAGAGAGAAGGGATGGCAGAAGTGGGGGAACCATCATGGTGGGGCCAGGAGATGGAGACGGAGAGGTTTGGCACTGAAGGGGGCACGCCTGGCTTGGGATGTCAGGAGGACCCGAAGACGGCGAGAGGACGAAAGGGCAAAGCCTGGGTGAAAGGGCCACCCGGTCGCAAGCGCTGGGCGGAGGAGGTACCAGGAGGCACTGGCAAATACCTGCAGGCGAGAGGATGGAAGGGTAAAGCCTGGGTGAAAGGGCCATCCGGTCTCAAGCGCCGGGCTGAGGCGGTGCCAGGAAGCACGGGCGAACATCGGCATGCTCTTCGGTTAAGAAAGACGATGGCATGGCCGGCACCCCCTCGAACATCAGAGGGGGGCGTGGTGGCTGATGCGCCGGAATCGAGGACCCTGGAGTCGACCTCTGCAGCAGAAGAGTTGGGACCGGTGGAGCCTGCAACACCTCCAGATCCGAGTGTTAAGGGGAGATTTTATCAGGATATTTTAAAAGGTAGACATTGGACGGAGTGTTCGGAGGCTGAAATTGAGGAATTGGATAAGGCTGCTTTGATATACATAGAAATTGATTTTACCTATCCTTGTGAGCAGTTTGTGTGTCCTTGTGGTGTCACTATAGACGTTCTAGGGGAGATGGAAAGGCACATAAGCTTCGCCCATAGCAATAAGAAGGTTACGTGTCGTTGTACGGTATGCGGTTTTAATGCGAGACGGCAGCCCCGTAATTTGCTGTTGCATATCCCTGAGTGCCCGGGCAGGGTCATCGACCGTTGTGACCCCAGCGCGGCTCCTCCGTCCGTGTCGATATCATCCCCTGTTGCTGTGCTGCCTCCTGCGCTACCCGGCCAACCCATCCGTTCCCAAAACATCCTCATTGTCTACCCTACCGACACCTATGTCTGTATTTGTGGCGCGGGATTCAGCGACCTCACAGAAATGCGTCGTCACATCATTAGGGCGCACCCGCGTAGCCCCCTGCTTTGTCGCTGTTCATCCTGTACATTTGCTTCCCATTCCCTTCATGCGCTGCTGTGCCACATTCCCAAATGTACCAAAGGCGGCCCCTCGGCCAGGGCATCAGCATCAACATCATCGCTCCCGTTCCCGTGTTCCTTGTGCCCCGCTGGCTTCATGACGGCTCGAGGACGCTCCCAGCACGACAGACAAAGGCACCCTGACAAAAGGAATAGGGACAGGATCGCGGGCGCACGTGCCAGGACTGGACGGCCCGGAGTACACGAAGGCAATACCGCTGGAAGGAGAATGGATCAGGGGGGGGGGGGGCACCCGAACAAATTGCCACACTGATTCGGGGGACAAGGACGTATGGGGACAGGCCCGACATCAACAAATTGCTGGCCAGTAAGCTTCCGGGAAAGACGCTAACGCAGATTAGAAACAAACGATCTGACCTGAAGAGAAAGGAGGCAAGACAGACTCTGCAACAGCAAAAACGGGCGCTCGCGGCACACTGGTTTACTTTTATGGAAGAAGCATGTCGAGCTCAAGTTGCCAGGCAACAACTTATCGTTCCCCCGGCTCCAGTGTTTGGGCCCGTTACCTTTACGGTAGGTGTCGCTTCCGAGAGGAGTATGCGGCTGCTGGACGACTTATTGAGGAGATGTAATGCCCGGGGAGGCCGAGGTCTAAGGTCGGCAGGGGTAGGAGCGGGTGTAGGGAGCAGTCAGCGACGGGCCCAGAGTAATAGACGTAGACACAGAGGGGATGGCCTTGGCTTTCATCGGGTGGGGCCCAGAAGGGAAAGCATCAGGACAAGACCAACGGCATCGAGGGCTCGGCAGCATGCAGCACAGTTCAGAAGGTTGGCCGACTTGGCAAAGAAGGACAGGAATAGGCTCGCAGTCGAGGTTCTGGATGGCTCTGTGAATATCGAATGCGAGATCCCTGAGGAAATGGTGCACCAGCGATTCAAGGCCAAATGGGAGGCTGAGGACAAATTTATATCTTTATATGGTTTTGGAACCACGGGTGGGACCAACATCGAGGGATTAGAGGCAGAAATTTCTCCAGAAGAGGTTCAGATGGCCCTGTTGCAATTAGAGACAAATTCTGCAGCGGGCCCAGATGGCATTAAGCCTAGCACCTTGGCCAGGGCAGAAGATCAGTGCCCTTCCTTGAGGGATCTCTTTAACTGCTGGAGGGCGGATGGTGCGGTCCCTCAGCAGATGAAGTCGTGCCGGTCCAAATTAATCCCCAAAACCATGGACCCCGAGCGGCTGCATCACTTGGGCAACTGAAGGCCCCTGACAATTGGGTCAGTGATTAGCAGGACCTTCTCCAGAATTTTGGCTAACAGAATAAGTGAGGCCTGCCAGCTAAATACGGGGCAGCGGGGTTTCATCTAGGCACCAGGCTGTAGCGAGAATATCGGCACGCTAGTCAACATCTTGGGCAAGGCCAGAACTAATAAAAAGGCGGTCGCGGTTGTGCTATTGAATTTCGCCAAAGCTTTTGACACCGTGTCGCACTCCCACATGTATGCCACCCTCCTGTCTAAGGAGGTCCCGGAGCACCTGATTCACCTCATCATGAGCACCCTGATTGGAGGCACCACCACCTTTGGGAGAATTGGGCAGGACAAGCCTAAAATTGGGTTGAAGGTCGGAGTCAAGCAGGGGGATCCATTATCTCCCTTGCTCTTTAATGTGGCTCTCGACCACCTCATTTGTGAATTGGAAAGGGCTGGTGCACCATACTTCTTTAGGGTCTCGGGAGTTGGGAATTCAGACCTCAGAGTGGCGCTGGAATTGACTGCGAAGGAGGCCCGATCGTGTGGACGAATCCGATTCCATCCGAGCAGAGAAACGGAGGACACCGAAGGCAACACGGGTGCTGACGCTGCCGAGAATGACGATGGAACAGAGGGACCCCAGGACGGAGATCCGGCAGGTGCGGAGGCGGCAGAAGCGACAGACGGAAGGAGACAGGAACGAGAGCCGGAGCGGGAATGGGAGAGATGGACGTGCATGGTACAGGTGTGCGGTCTCGCGTATGCTGACGACGTGACCCTTGTCAGTTCCTCCTGGGAGGGTATGCAGCACAATCTGTCGGTGGTCGAACGATTCTGCCAAGGCTCCGGGCTCTCCCTGAACCTGGCCAAGACCAAGGGGTTCTACCTTGACCACACGGCCGAGGGGGCCCCGGTTTACAATAACTGCGCCGAGTGGACGTTCGGGGATGGCAGCATCAGGATGCTACGACCGGACGACAAGTTCGGATACCTGGGCATCACCATCTGCCCGTCCGGCTACGCCTGTCTCGATGACGTTCAGGGCAAGCTCATGCTGTGGCTGGACAGAGTTTGGGGTGCCCAGGTCCGCGCAAGGGTCCGGGTAGCCCTGATTAAAAACCACGTCATTCCCCGGATGTTTCACGAGCTTGTGTGCGGTAAGGCGGCCAAAAACAGGTTGGTCGTGATGGACCGGGCCATTCGGTCGGCGGTGAAGCGAGCCCTCCATCTTCCGCAAATGACACCCACCGGGCTCCTCTATTCCAGATGCAGAGATGGAGGAATCGGTCTCGTGGAGCTCGTGGGTGCCGTTCCAAGGATGGTAGCGGCCCGGGACTGGATGTTGATGCACTCTCGCAACCACGTGACCCGTGCCATCGCGATCGGGTCGCCGGCGGGCGCATCCCTACAGTCCCACTTTACCGAGCTCGGCCTGGAGGTCACCCCCGCTGGGGGCATTGCAACTAGCGGTTGGAGGACGGCTGTCTTTCACAAGTGGTGCGCGCAGCCGGTTTACGGGCTCGGGGTCGCGGCATTCTCTGATGACCCCATCAGCAATGGCTGGCTTTACGGGCTTAGGCTGGGCAGGACCCGCCATACCATCGCGGCCCTGCAACTGCGCTCTAACACATACCCGACCAGGGCGGCGCTGGCCAGGGGTAGGCCTGAGATGGACGTTCAATGTCGAAGATGTGGAGAGGAGGTCGAGACTTTGGTTCACATCTTGTCCTGTTGCCCCGCAATACAGGAAGCGAGAATAAGGAGACACCATAGGCTTTGTGGAATGGTGGAGGGCCTTGCCCGGAATTGTGGATGGACGACCATCAGGGAGCGAACATTCGTCGGAGGCGAGGGGCAGAGTTACAGGCCGGATCTCATCTTGACGAAGAGTGGCTTCCCACCGATCATCTTGGACGTTACGGTGGTGTTCGAGAGAGACACGATAAGCTTGCAGCGCGCCTACAGGGCAAAGATCAAGAAATACAGGATCCTGAAGCAGCTGGTGTGCACTGAGCTTCAGGTTCCTGAGGTGCGGCTCTTTGGTTTCCCGTTAGGGGCGAGAGGGAAATGGTTCCCCAAGAACTCTGACGTGCTCCTGCTCATTGGTGTGCTGAATCCTAAGGCGGTGGCACAGAGATTGGCGCGCGCGGCGCTCCTCTTCTCACTCGACATGATGGTAACGTTCTGACACTGACACCACCCGAAAAGGAGACGGAGACGGAGACGCACCCATCGGATATATGATGTGTGGAGCATGACTGGTGCGGTGTGCCGTGTGCCTTAGGCTGTGCTGTATATAGTATAACATGTACCTTGTGTCTTATGTCATATGACACGTGAATTTTCTCAACTTGTGGTAGGTCGGTTGCACAATAAGAGAGCTGCTTGCTGTGTATATATGTATGTATATAGGTGTATAGAGATGAATATATTTTATATATATATAAGGAATTGGATGGATGGATGCTATTCAAGGATGCTATTCAAGCATCTCAAATGGGTATTGAAAGCCAATGGCTACCCAGACCACCTCTGCCCAAAAAATGAAATGGTATTGGCGGCTCCAAGAATCGAGGACGTGCCACAGGAACCACCTAAGGGCTTCTGCGTGCTACCATTTGTGCCACGGGTATCTCAAAGGATTGGCAGGATTTTGAGACCGGTCGGGGTGAGGGTCAACTACCAACCTATATACACCTTGAGACGTGCACTGACCAAGGTCAAAGACAAAAGACTGAAGAATGATTGCACAGGTGTGGTATACACCATTCCATGTGACTGTGGTGGAGAATACATAGGCGAGACTGGAAGAACCTTAGGCCAGCGCATTAATGAACACCACAAGGCCTTTGAGTGTAATCACCCAGAAAGATCTGCTATCGCCAAGCATGGAATAAGGGCGGGCCATGTTCCTCTATGGGACAATGTGAACGTGCTGGCGGCATCCCCGAACCGGGCCAGGAGGCGAATACTGGAGGCCTGGCACACTGCCCAAACGCGGGCACCATTGACAGAGGAGACTGTGGCGTTACCACAGGCATACGGACCTCTCATGCATAAATACACCAGAGAGACATCGATGCGTGGAGGAGGACAAAGACAAAGTGGGACATAGCCGACACAGGCAACACGGACAACAAAACACAATACACCGCTCAAACACACACAAAACACTTGCAACATAAGCCGAGCATGGGTCCATGGTCACGAGGTCTCGCAACGCAGCTTTGTGATTGGTTGATAGAATAGGCCCACCCCTCCCCCCAGATATATCTGGGAGGAGGTGAACAAGGGAACTTCTCTTGATGAAGGCTAGTGGAGGCTCGGCGCACGCTGGGTTGCTGGCCGAAACGTTGAGTTTTTTAAAGACAAAGCTATAGGTTGGAGAACGGAAAAATGGATATCGTGGATATATATATACAGTGGAACCTTGACTTACGAGTTTAATTCGTTCTGTGACCGAGCTCGTAACTCAATTTGCTCGTTTCTCAAATCAAATTTCCCCATTAAAATGCATTGAAATGCTATTAATCCGTTCCAGCCCGCCAAAAACCACACCAATTTTTTTTTAAATATACAGTATATATAAAAATATCTCGCGCTTTATATTTCACCTGTATGCAGCATACAAGTTGGCAGGATGGCCTGGACTGGAGGTACGCACACTTGACTCTAAACTGTCCAGCCTGGGTTTGAATCCCAGCTATAACCTGTCATGGGTTGAATCACAGGCAGGGTGATTCATCAATGTGTGTACCGCTAAACTGGGCGCCCCGTTTGCGTCCCATTAGTTGTTGGATGTTAAGGATCTCACCGTGTTTTCCACAAAGAGAAGGCGAGAGAGAGATATATATATATATATATATATATATATATATATATATATATATATATATATATATATATATATAGGGCTTGAGATCCCCCTCCCCCTTTTGTGCTTGTTACTGTTTGACCAATTACCAAGTATAACCAATTATATGTTTTGTTTTGATTGATTTCTGTATCCTTTAAATACTTTATTCTTTTCATATCCTTTGGAAACTTGTTTCATCCTTATAAGGAATTACATGCTTTATGAAGCCAGGCCCTGTGATGGCATAATCCTTTACTCTGTGGAAAACCACCTGTTCCCCTCTCCATGGCCTTGGTTGCAACTGTTATCTTTCTAGCCTCTCAGAGAGGCTTTGTCAATTTCCTTCATGCTGACACATTTACGACTGTCCACTCCCTCTGTACTTTCCCAATCAAAGACTTATGTTACATTACTTTGTCTGTTATGCCTTTTTAAAGGATCATATACCTTGTGTGACTTAATGCCTTGTAATGGCATGTTCTCTTTTACTATCGAAATCCAGCTTGTGTCCCCATACTGTGGTCCCAGCTGTAAGCTGCTACACTCCTCCAAAGTTCTCAATATTCTCCTCGTTGACAGCTTTATGGCTGTCCACTCCTTATCTCCCTGTACTTTCCCTTCAAGCCTCAATGATTGTCCCTTCAAGCTTCAATGATTATGTTGTCATGCTGCCTCGTACTATTGGCCATAGACTTATTAGGGCATAACCCTTGCCTGGCCTCGAACTTCCTTAACTAACTGAATAAACAGGAAGGGACTATTGTGGGCCACATGTTCACCCCTTGTCTCCTATCCTGATGTTAAACCACACCTCTATATTTCATATATATAATGAAGCCCTGATCAAACCTTTTTAGAGCATTCAGTTGGAAAGTTGATCTCTGTGAGTCTTCTTCTTCGACTTTTGCTTTCCACAGCCTGTGTATTTACGAATCCAATAAATATATCAGTTGTTCCTCGTCTCAGTCTCAAGTCCTAAGTCTTCAACCCGTCAATTGGTGGCAGCGGTGGGATCAGTCCGTGCAGACCGGGACGCGGGTCCAGGCGAGTGGGTGGACAGGCCAGCTAGCTCAATCCGGGTCAGGTGAGCTTTGGTTTTCTTTTGTTTTCCTTTATAGACTGGGGGCAGTCCAAATTGGAACCCACTCTCTCGCTCGGTGCCGTTTGTTCCATTCCCTGTTTTGAGCCTGATCCAAGAACCAAATTTAAGAACGGACCGCTTGGGTCCCGGAGCAACTGACTGTTTATGGATTCGTCAGGGTAACTTTACGGGACGGGGAGGTTTCCCTCGAGGGCGCCCGAGGGTAAAGGGTAATAGATCTCTGGGTTGTGGAGGTGAGGATAAGGGCGGCGTCCCAATCGAGGCCTACCCAGGAGACAATGAGACATTGGAATCATAAGTAAGGTTAGAAGCGTTATAAGGGCATTGGACATCTGGAAAGTAAGGTACGGTTAGCACCAAAGGGAGGAATGAGGCTAGGTGGCCGTAAACCCGTGTAGGCTTCCCTGAAAATGTCTGCTGATCTTCTTCTGCTCCAATCGGCTCATCTGATCATGTACTTGTTAAAGTGGACATCCCTCTGACCATTCTCAGAGAGCCTCCTCAGCGTCGACGAGTCTGGCATTTCACTCAGGCCAACTGGCACGGTCTTCAAGCAGCCATCAATCATCTGGACTGGTCTCCCATCTCTACCGCCTCTGACATCAACTCATCCTGGGAATTCTTCCAAAGTAAATTGCTCTCTCTCATGCACAGATTTATCCCATATCGTCTTCAGTTGTTATACCCTTCCTCCCGTCCATGGTACACGGAATCTTGTGGTGAGGCTATTGCCCAGAAACAACTTGCTTTAGTCTCCTGGAAAGCAACTCCAACGGAAGGAAATCTCATTTCCTTTCACAAAGCCCGAAGCAAGTGTGTGTCCACCCTCAGGAGAGCCAGGAAACAATATCTCTCCGTTCTCAGGACAGAACTCTCTTATCTGTCTCCCTCTTCCAAATCCTGGTGGCGTCTGGTCAAATCTGTTTCTGGTGTTTGTTCCCCCTCCATCCCCTCCCTCACCTCAAATGGCCACACGGCTGATTCCGCACGTGAAAAAGCTGAATGCCTCAACTCTGTGTTTGCCTCTAAATCTTGTGTCCCAAACCCATCCCTCTCTGTACCCACCGTACCCAGTCGTACCCATCTGCTCCTGGACTCTGTGTCCTTTCCTCCTGACAAGGTGGAAAAGTTTCTGTCAACCCTCGACTCTGATTCTGCAACTGGACCTGACGGCATCAGCCCACGGGTCCAAAAATCCTGTTCTTCCGCTCTTTCACTCCCTCTCTCTGTTCTCTTCACCCTCTCTTTTGCTCAAGGCCATCTGCCATCTGCTTGGAAATCTGCCAACATCACCGCTTTGCACAAAAAGGTGCAAAAACAGATCCTAGCAACTACAGACCAATCAGCCTTCTCCCAATTATCAGCAAAGTCATGGAATCCATCATTGCTTCAGATATGAAATCTTTCCTCTTCTCCAATGGCTTGATCTCTGATCATCAATTTGGTTTCAGACCAGGTCACCCTACTCTGGACATGCTGCCTCTGCTTTCTCAACAATGGATGGAGGTCCTCAACGCCAAACAGGAAATTAGAGCTGTCTCCCTTGACATTTCACGTGCCTTCGATACGGTCTGGCACCCTGCTCTGCTCACCAAACTCTCCTCCTTTGGTATCCATGGAAATCTCCACGCATGGCTGGCGGACTTCCTCTCTGGTCATAGTCAACGTGTGGCCCTGAATGGGTTTATCTCATCTCCTCTTCCTGTTCAGGCTGGAGTTCCCCAAGGTAGTGTTCTGGGCCCTGTGCTTTTTCTGGTCTTCATCAATGATCTCTCTGACTCTCTTGAAAATCCTCTCTATCTCTTTGCTGATGACTCTACTCTCTGTCGCTCCATTCTTCATCCCTCAGATCGGCAGTCTGCAGCCTCCTCACTCTCTGCAGACCTGGACAAAATCACAGACTGGGCATACAAGTGGAACATGTCTTTCAATCCTGACAAATCTCACACTCTTACGATGTCTCTCCGAAAAGACCGACTGGACAACCCTCCTCCCATCCACTTTCTGAATAATCCTCTCCAAGAAGTTCTGTCACTCAAGCTTTTGGGTTTCACTATCTGCCATGATCTTTCCTGGGAAAACCACATTTCAAATCTGGCCTCCAAAGCCAGTTGCCGACTGGGCATCCTCCGTCGTGCGAAGTCCTTCCTTGGCACACCTGAGCTCCTCACCACATACAAGGCTTTCATCCGCAGCTCAATGGAATACTGCTCTCCCCTCTGGGCTGGTGCTCCTGCCTCACACCTTGCTTGTCTTCACGCTGTTGAAAACAAAGCATTCAGAATCATTGGAATCTCCCACGATGAAGCTAACTCCAAGGGCCTCTCACTCACTCACCGCAGGCAGGTTGGTGGTCTTTCTGTCTTCTACCGACTCCTCTCTGGCCTTGCCCCCCCCCCCCCCAGCTCTCTCTGGGCTCTGTCCAGCAAATATTCCTACAGGTCGCACAAGATCTGCCTGCAACCCTCTTATGGTTAAACTGCCAAAATCAAGACTCTCTGCTCACCTTCACTCCTTCATTCCTCTTTTCATCCTGCCTCTGGAACAAACTCCCTCACTCTCCTCAATCCCACTCCACCCTCCAGGTCTTTAAAACAGCTGTTCACCACCATCTCTTATCTTCCCCCATCCAAAACATTGATCTTTTCTATCCCCGCTAATTTCACCCCAATTCCACTTTTTTGAAATACCAACTTCTGTCCTGGAAGTCCTTGGTGTCCTTGTGTTTGATACTTCTGCCACGCCACCCCCCTCCCCCAAGCCCTCTCCCTCCCACACATCTCCCTGCTCTTAAATGTTGTGTGCCCTCAAGTGTTTGTGTGCTTCCCCTTCTCTTGTCTTCCGCTCCCTCTTTTTATATATTTTGTCTGGTTGATTTGTTTGTGAAATAAATGTCAGCTCTTTCACGAGCCTCGATTCAGTATACGAAAAAAAAGAAAAAAAAGAAGCCAGTTTCGATACACCTTGTTGTGAATGTTGATGGTAAAATTATCAATTTAATAAGCTTCTTCTTACACCACAGTGTCAATATTGCTTACACACAACCGACCAGACATACATAAGTCAGGTTTTGTATCCTCGGGTAATGAGATCCGAATCGCTCAAACCAACTCACAGACTTTTTTGTATATGTCCACCAATGGCAGAACTCACGTACATTGACATTTTTCATGTCGTATTCCACAACCCCATAAATGATAGACTTCGTCTGGCAGTCAAAAATATTCCTCCAGTACAGAAGTCTTCTTTCTGAAATGTCCTTGAAGGCTATGGGTGTGCCTCCATTGATTAATAATTCATGATGTAGTACAATTCCAAATTATTATTTATTTTGGTTGATGTAGGTATGTACACAGAGTTCTACAAATAAACAAGAGTGCGCACCTACCACGTGACCCTGTGCCGTTTAGAAGAGTGAGCCGCCATTACAAACGAGGGCAAATCAGCGCTGTTGACGTCAGCCGGCCGCGACATTCAAAACACCACAACGGTTCAGTTTTGTTGATGTTTTACCGCTTGTGATGTACTAAAGCTGCAAGAATATTGCTGCCAAAATGCCACTTTCTGTGCCGTTTGGCGTTAACACAACAGAAGAAAAGTGGGGATGAATATTTCTTACCACAAGTGAGTATTGTACACCGCACCTTTCCTATGCCATCTCCAGGCATTGCAAATCGTCATTGCCGGGCACTGAAGGGGGCTCGGCAGTGACACACGCTGAATGGGAGTACTCAGTTTTCACTCTGGTTGTTTGTTTGTTTTCATTATTAATCATTTATTTATTTTAATTATTAATCATTTATTTATTTTCTTTCTCATTTGGCCAATATCTCAGGCACCTTTTGAGCTCGGAAGCTAATATTTGGACATGAGTGACCAAGTGATGTGGCTATCAAGGATATTTTTGATTTATTGATTAATCAATTAATCAATGAATCGATTAATTATTTAATTATTCGATTAATTACTAAAAAAATTTAAAAATTTCAGTTGCAGATTCTGATGAAATGGTGGTGGTTTATGGGTTCTGTGACCGAATTGATTAATAATTTAATTTTTTCATGATTATTATTTATTTATTTTCATTATTAATCATTTATTTATTTTCTTTCTCATTTGGCCAATATCTCAGGCACCTTTTGAGCTGGGAAGCTAATATTTGGACATGAGTGACCAAGTGATGTGGCTATCAAGGATATTTTTGATTTATTGATTAATCATTCAATCGATTAATTATTATTCATTGATTAATCGAATAATTATGTATTGATTAATCAATTAATTATTTAATTTTTTATTAATGACTTCTTTAATTAAATTTCTAAAAGATACATCTTCGGATGAAGCACTCATGGTTTAGTTATGCTATTAGCTAATTGATTAAGAAAATATTTTGTGATAATCTTTTATTGATTTTAATTATACAATTAATCAATCAATTAGTGTACACCTCTCCCTCCCAATGCAGCCTCTATGAGCTGCACTGCGGTATTGTCGGGTGCTGGAGGCGCCCCGGCAATGCCGCGCTGTCGGATATTTAATGATTTGGCACGCGGGCGGTGTACTTTGAATGTATCTGTACTTGTTTCGAATATTTTTTAGTGAAAATTGACTTCGTTTCGTGACTTTTCAGCACATAGTCGGTAGCGCAATGTAAGTCAAATGCACATCACGATGCATAAGCTTGGGCCTATTTCAGTCACGTCAGTCCGACACTCGGCAGGTAGTTTGACTGATGACATAAATAAACCTTTCACAATCTTTTTGTCAAAGTTATTTCCTCGAAAAGTGACTAACTTTACTCTGATCAAGCTTAAAATCATAAATTTCTAGTTTGCAAGAACATGAAGAATGGCAATGATTATGAAAATGATTGAATGCATGAATAATAATAATAATAATAATTCATTTATTTTGTATAGCGCTTTTCCAGAAGCCCAAAGGCGCTTTGACAGAGTGGCAAACATAATGCATAACAATACATGAAAACAACAATTGCAAAAAGACAAGAATCAATAGGGAAATATTTAAAGCAAAAGGAGGGAGAAGGAGAAGAGATAGTCAGGGGTTAAATGCTGTGGGTTGAATGTTGAATGCAGTGTTGAACAGGTGGGTCTTTAGTGATGTTTTGAATGTGGTGAGTGAGGAGGAGTCTCTGATGGTGTGAGGTAGTGAGTTCCAGAGGGTGGGAGCAGCGATGGAGAAGGCCCTGTCCCCCCAGGATCTGAATTTGGTCCGGATGGAGGGGGTCAGGAGGTTGGTACCAGCAGAGCGGAGGTTGCGGGTGGGAGTGTGTCTGGAGAGGAGGTCAGCCAGGTAGGATGGGGCCAGGTTATGGAGGGCTTTGTATGTCAAGAGGAGGATTTTGTACTGGATTCTCTGGGGGATGGGGAGCCAGTGAAGCTTGTAAAGGACGGGGGTGATGTGGTCACGGGTCCGGGAATGGGTGAGTAGACGGGCAGCGGAGTTCTGAATGTATTGGAGTTTATTGGTGATTTTTGAGGGTGAACCATAGAGGAGGCTATTGCAGTAGTCCAGACGGGAGGTGATGAAGGCGTGGATGAGGGTTTCTGCAGCCGTGGAGGAGAGGGATGAGCGGAGACGGGCAATGTTTTTCAGGTGAAAGAAGGCTGACTTTGTGATCTGTTTAGTGTATTTGTCGAAGGAAAGGGTTTGGTCAAAGATGACGCCAAGATTCCGGATGTGAGGGGAGGTGGATACTGGGATACCGTCGATGTTGAGGGCAAAGTTATGGGTGGATTTTGTGAGCGTTTTTGGGCCAATGATGATTATTTCAGATTTATCACAGTTAAGCTTGAGGAAGTTGATTTGAAGCCAGGATTTTATTTCAGTGATGCAGTTTGTCAGGATAGAGTGGGTGTCGGTGGAGACGGACTTGGTGGAGATGAAAAGCTGGATGTCATCGGCGAAGCAGTGGAATTGGAGACCATGACGGCGGATTAAGTGACCGAGCGGGGACAGGTAAAGGATGAAGAGGAGGGGGCCAAGAACTGAACCTTGGGGGACACCTTGGGGGAGGGGAGCAGTGGGGGATTTGCAGTTATTGATGGAGATGAACTGGCATCTGTCAGAGAGGTATGATTTAATCCAAGAGAGGGCAGTGCCGGTAACGTTAAAGGTGGATTCAAGTCGGGTGAGGAGGATAGTGTGATCGATGGTGTCAAAGGCAGCGCTGAGGTCGAGGAGGACGAGAATGTTGAGGTTGCCAGCGTCAGAGGAGAGGAGAAGGTCGTTGGTGATTTTGAGGAGAGCAGTTTCAGTACTGTGGTTGGAGCGGAATCCGGATTGGAATGTTTCATACAGGTTATTGGCAGAGAGATGATGTTTGAGTTGAGTGGCTACAGCGCGTTCCAAAACTTTTGACAGAAAGGGTAGGTTGGAGATGGGTCTGAAGTTGTTTAGGGTGTCAGGGTTTAGACCAGGTTTTTTTAGAATGGGGGTAACAGCAGCAATTTTGAGGGAAGGTGGGACGATGCCTGTAGACAGGGAGGAGTTTATTGTTGCAATGATAAGTGGAGAGAGAGCAGGGAGGGAGGCTTTGACAAAGCTGGAGGGGATGGGGTCAAGAGTGCAGGTGGCAGTTTTCATTCCTATGAGGAGTTCAGAGAGGTCAGTAGGAGAGATTGGGGAGAACCGAGACAGGGGATGGCAGGACAAGGGGGGGCAGGTGGTTGGAGGGGGAGCGGGTGCGGCGGTGGTCAAGCTGTTGTAGATGTTGTCAATTTTGCGTTGGAAGAAAGAGAGGAAGGAGATGCAGTTGTCTACTGTGAATGACTGGGTGGTGGTGTTCAGGGGGCGGAGGAGTTTGTTTATTGTCGAGAAGAGTGCTTTTGGGTTTCCGGAGCCAGAGTGGATAATTTGAGAGTAGTAGGCAGAGCGGGCGCGGGAGAGGGCATCTTTGTAGTGTTGTATGTGGTCCTTGTAGGCTTGGGAGTGAACTGTGAGACCCGTTTTATTGCGGAGTCTTTCAAGTTGGCGAGCACGAGTTTTCATCAGGTGGAGTTCAGGGGTAAACCAGGGAGCAGAATGGGTGAAAGAAACTGTTTTGGTTTTTACAGGCGCAAGCTGGTCAAGGCAGGAGGAGAGAGTGTGGTTGTAGTAGTCAGTGAGGTCGGAAGGGGTGTGGAGGTCAATGAAGGGAGAAGTGGACATTTTTTCAGAGAGGGTGGATGAGAATGAGGTAGGTGAAAGAGCGTTTAGCTTACGGAAGTTGATTGTGCGATAATGCCTTGGTGTTGGGGCGGGGATGTTGATGGTCAGAGTGATGGCTAAGTGGTCAGAGAGGGTGAGGTCGGAGCCATAGAGATGGTGCAAATTTAATCCAGTGGAGCAGACAAGGTCCAAAATGTGACCACGGATATGGGTAGGAAAGTCGACATGTTGAGTGAGGTTAAAGCAGGTGAGTAAATCAGTGAAGTCAGTGGTTATTGTGGAGTCAGTGGAGTCCATGTGGATATTGAAATCACCAAGGAGGAGGATTGAGGGGGAGAGGGAACATAGCTGGGTCAGAAAGTAGGAGAAGTCAGACAGGAATGATGGGTGTGGTTTGGGAGGGCGGTAGACGACAGCCATGACTGACTGCGTGTGACCAGAGAGTTTTAAAGCCAGGTGTTCAAATGATGGAGCAGATGAGATGGAGATGAGGTTGGTCTTGATGTCTTGACGGTGGATAACGGCAATTCCACCACCTCGGCCCTCCGAGCGTGGTTTATTGACGTAGGAATATCCATTGGGTGTGGTGAGGTTGAGTGTGTAGTAGTCCAGAGGTTGTTGCCAGGTTTCGGTGAGACAGAGAAAGTCCAGTTTGTTATCCAGGATGTATTCGTTCAGGATGAGGCATTTATTGTTGAGGGACCGGGTGTTGAACAGGGTGAGCTTGATGTTGTTTTGAACAGCAGGGATGAATTCAGGTGATTTAGCCAGGGTTCGTAGGCAGGAGGTGCGATCGTGTGGGTTGCTGTGACCAGGTGCGCTGGGACGAAGAGTGAGAGTGCGCTGAGCCGACCAGAGGACGGGGATGGAGTGACCTGATTGCAAATAAACAAACTTACGACCGGAGCCACGGTGAATGAACCTGGGTCGTCGGAGGAGTCCATTTGATTTGATGGCAGAGATGCATGATGGGGTGGAGCGGGTATTGAGCAGAAGAAGCCTTGCGGCGGAGTACTTCAGAGCCATGCCAGGCAGGAGCGAAGGGACGAGTACGAGGCCAAGGTCGAGGAGGCAAAGCGGCAAACGCAGCGGCAAACGCAGCGGCAAACGCAGCGGCAAACGACTGCAGCCGCTAATCAAGACCACAGCGGCAAACAGCCACCGCCGCAAACAACGGCCACAAACAACGGGAGCGGGCCTGAGGAAACAGTGGAGGAGCCGGGCAGGTGAAGCCAGGAGCAGAGCCGGGACCGAGCAGAGGGCAGACCCAACGGTCAAAAATCCGCCACGACCACCAGAAAAGCAAACTATGTACAATGGCCCAGTCGGAGAAGCGGCGAACAAGTAACGCCAGCGTCCTCTCCAGACCGGACCGGAAGCGGAAATCCATGAATTCATGAATGAATGCATGAATGCAAGAATGAATGCAGGAATGAATGAATGAATGAATGCAAGAATGAATGCAGGGAATGACTAAGTAATTAATAATTACTAAGAAATAATAATTACTAAGTAATTTAAGAACTGTAGAGGGGACATGGAGAGTTTAGTTAGTTGTTAACAAAGGGTGTGTGCATAGTGTAAAGGGACGACGAGGGAAGCACGAGCTATAGGGGAAGTCAGGTAACGAGATGTTGCTGTGTGTGTGAGTATAAATTGAATTGTGTTTGTTGTGAAAATAATTGTTTGAGTAGTACGAGTGGAATGCATGGTGCGAAGGATTGAATGGGGGGGGGGGGGGAGGGGGGTGGACCCCATCCACGGAGGCCCGGGGGTTAGTTTAAAGTTAGATAAAGGGTGTAGGTAAATCATAATGGATATTCACACCTATGGTGCTGATTGTGGAAATGGTGCTGATTGTGGAAATGGTAGTGTTTTTGTGAGGTGCATGAGGCAGTAGAATGGCTGAGCATGTGGCTTGGTTGGTAGAGATGGTTGACCGAGGCACCCCTGTCACTGAGAGCTCGTCGGCGAGGTAAGGCCATAGGTAGGCTCAGGGAGCCAGTTTGGTAAGCGTGTGAGTGGGCCCGAGAATCCAGGGAAAGGACTATGGTTGCCAAATGCCACGGTGGGCATCGGGTGTACCCATTGCCAACCCGGGAGCAGGCGGGTAGACCTGCCGGTGAAGCCACATGACCCAGCCCCTAAATTGTGCAAGGGCACAGATAGAAAAATCGTGGTATGAGACCCAAATTCAGGGGGGCATCACTGTGTGGGCAATCGGAATTCGGGTTCTAAGAACCGCATAGTTTAAAGAAGGCGGATTGGCAGGGTATGACCCCGGGGAGTTTAAATGTGTAATGATGTTAGTGTAGTTAGGATTTGTGAAGACCCATTCGCACCATCCACAACCATCCACAGGGGGATGAATTTTGCACCACGGGGCTCGATGTTTGATGGGTGAGATGCATCACGATGTGGGTGTAAAACATTGTGGTTCATTCCGCCTTTTCTTCCTGGGAGAACCTGGGGAGAATTGGGGACGAATTTGGCATTAGAGGGGGACGTGAGAGACAAGACGTCAAGACGAATTGTAAATACAAGGAGGGCTAGGGTAGTGTAGTAGACGGTGGGGGTTCCGAACGGTTACGGCCGAGATCGAGCTCACTCTGCCGGCGTTCCTCTCACCGTAACAGGTATGGCATTACCTGGTTTGCCTTTGTGTTGCATGTACCACCGTTGCCCTTTCCTTGTGCTAGTTGCGCTTTGTCTTCCTCCCCGCCCCAGGACCATCATGAGGACTCACACTGCTGTCACAGCGTCTTGCTGCCATTCATCATCACATTATGGACCACTGGCCCTGTGGCCACACCTTCCTGCTGTGCAGCTCCTGGCTGCCCCCCATCATCTTGCTGGGTGGACCACCTGTTGGGTGGCATTGATACCACAACCTTTGGACCACGTGTCAGTGGCCCTGTTCACGAAATAAAATGGCCCATGTGTGGAAAGGTGAAAACTAGATGGCCCTTATGATCTTGACATGGCCTGTATGTCAGGGCCAGCTGGTTTTGTTAGGAAGCCTACCAAGGCAAGAAGTGACAAGATGATCCCAGCAACGAGTGCCTCCCATTCTTTCTTCTTTGAGTCCAGGACCTCGGCCATAGTTTTTGTAAATAAACCGTGTGTAGTGTGTAAATGTAAAAATGTTGCCCACAGGATATGTGTTTAGTTTCAAAATTCCGGCAATACGCGAACAGTATAAGGTTGTGGGTGTGAGTCTGTTCGGTAGCTTCTCAACGCATTAGGAGGGACATCTTTTGTTTAAATTGTTGCACACATTCGGTTTAGATTTTAAATGTTAGGGGAATTACATATACGTGTCACACCAATGGTCATGTTAAATGAATGCCCAGCCCCCCCAGCCGGACGACGCGGGCCGAGTGTGGGCGAGCGGAGGGGGTAGTGTTACGGTTGACCAATAAAAGCAACCCCCTCTAGTTAATTACACAACAACATGTAGCCTGCATTAGTCAGTTATTTCTTATTAAATGTAAAGATTAGCTCCTTTTCCATTTTTTTGTAATTAAAGCATATATGCATTGAGTTAGGCAGGATTCCAACCCCTCGTATTGGTGAAAGAAGACGTTGGTTCATGGGTGGGAGAGAACGGTCCACATGGAACCTTCCAGAAGGAGGCGGGGCTAAAGGACCGCACGTGACCAACAGCGACCAATGGAAGGCCGTGGAACCTTCCAGAAGGGCATTCCCCCGGATAAAAGTCCATGCTGATCTAAGCCCGTGCTTGTGGTTTTTCCGTGCTGACCTTCCTCCGAGCTGATTGTTCTCCGAGCTGACCTTCCTCCCAGCTGGTTCTTCCTCCGTGCTGATCGTTCCCCGTGCTGATCGCTCTCCGGGCTGATCATTCTTCGTGCTGTCTACCGGTTCGATCCATACGCCACGCGCAGGAACTGCCTGAATCAGCGTCCGCACGTCCGTCCGGTGCGAGTCTAACCGGTGTGTGATTCACCCTGTGTGCGAGTGTGCCAGGCGCCTGTGTTGGGAGTACTTAGGTAAGTATTTATGTTAAGTCTGCTTTTTGTCCTTTTTCTGTGCTTTTTGTGAATAAAGACGTGTACATTGTATTTCCTCTCGAATTGCCCATGTGCGTCCTTTCCCCCATTGACGCGGCATCGTTCGAATCGAATTCGGCTGCTAGATTAGGCCCGTAGATCACGCAGTGTAAAACCCTGACCCACGCCATGCAACTCACTCAGCGCGCCTGATTGAAATAGGTGTGGGATCACGAGGGGTTCAATACCCGGTCTACCCGGTCACATGATCTCGAAGGTATTTGGATCACAGTCGATAACCCGTGGTTGGGGGATTGGCGATTGGCGTTGCCCCGCAACCAGCCGGACATGAACTTCGTCGCGATCGAAGGCCCGTGGACCCGGTGTCTTTGGGGAAACAAGGTCTTAACCCATAGACAGACACAGGATCCGCAACAATTTATTGTTACGTCGGTGGGGTAGTGACATACAGTCACGTGAAAAAGTAAGTACACCCCATGCAAAGCCCCGACCTTCTCAACATATTTCAACATACAGCTCTATTTGATCCTCACCTCAACAACACCGATAGACAAAGGTGATACAACACGACAAACATCATGAAACATTTACATTTTGCAGTCCATTGTATAAACCAAATAAACACAAATGCAAATTTCGCACGTGGAAAAAGTAAGTACACCCTTGGCTCTAATAGGTGGTATTGTCCCCTTTGGCAGAAACAACCTCAAGTAGGCGTTTCTTATAACTGTCTACCAGTCTCTGACATCGACTTGGAGAAATTTTTGCTCACTCCTCCATGCAGAATTCTTTCAGCTGTGCGATGTTTGAGGGGTTTCTTGCATGCACAGCTCGTTTCAAATCCCCCCACAACATCTCGATGGGATTTAGATCCGGGCTTTGACTTGGCCATTGCACAAACCTCCATTTATTTCTTTTCAGCCATTCCTTGGTGGATTTACTGGTATGTTTAGGGTCATTGTCATGTTGCAAGGTCCACCTTCGGTTGAGCTTCAACTTTCCGACAGATGGCCTCACATTATCCTCAAGCACCCTCTGGTACAATGAAGAATTCATAGTGGATTATATGATGGTGAGCTGCCCAGGCCCTGATGCAGCAAAGCTGCCCCAAACCATAATATTTCCACCACCATGCTTTAGAGTTGGTATCAGCTTCTTGTGGTCAAATGCTGTCTTTGGTTTTCGGCAAACATGTCTTCTGGTACTGTGGCCAAATAGCTCTACCATTGACTCATCTGTCCAGAGCGCATTGCTCCAGAAGTGCTGGTCTTTGCCGAGGCCCAAGGTGTTCATTGGCAAACTTTAGTCTTGCCCTGATGTTCTTTCTGGACAGCAAAGGTTTCCTCCTGGCACACCTCCCATGTAGATCAAATTTGTGCAGCCTCTTTCTAATGGTAAACTCATGCACTTTGACATCAACAGTGGCAAGAGCTACCTGTCGGTCCCGTGATGACATTCTGGGGTTCTTGGAGACTTCTTTCAGCATCTTGCGGTCTGCTCTCGGGCTGAACTTGCTGGGGCGGCCTGGCCTGAACAAGTTGGCAGTTGTTTGGAATCTTCTCCACTTGTAGATGATCTTCCGGACAGTCGAATGATTGATTTCAAATTGTTTGGAGATCTTTTTAAATCCCTTCCCAGACTCGTAGGCATCTATAACCTTCTTTCTGAAGGCCTCAGAGAGCTCTTTTGATCTGGGAATGGTGACGCCGCACACTTCAACACCAAAGAGCAAACCAAACTAAATGTCTGAGGTTTAAATAAGACAGGTTCCTCCAAGATCCTCTCTAACGATGTTCTAATCATTTGCACCTGAGCTGGTGCACCTGATTCTAATTTTAGGTATTTGAAGCAGTGATAAATGTGGGGGTGTACTTACTTTTTCCACATGCGAAATCCGCATTTATGTTTATCCGAACCATACAATGGACCACAAAATGCAAATGTTTCATGATATTTGCCACACCACATCACCTCCATCCATCAATATTGTTGAAATGAAGATCAAACAGCTGCATGTTGAAATATGTTGAAAAAGTCAAAACTTTACATGGGGTGTACCCACCTTTTCACGTGACTGTACATGTTGGAAATATCTCCTTCATACTGACTGCGGTTATGAAGCACGATGAGGGACGATACAAATGTGAGGTAGATCTTGCCGAGCAGTCCAAGTAAGAATGGGTGTCCGTCAGGGTTTCAATGCCCTTGTCTTCCCACAAAATTAAACATCACTGAAACAAGTGCGTCTTTGGTTTTGAACTGTGAGGCACAAGGAAGAGACAACATCATGCTTTCATGGGAGATTGGGAATCAAACTGTGCTGTCGACCAGATAAAACAAGACCACGTTCGATGGACAAACCCATCTGACGGCACAATTTGAGCTAAAATCACCGAAACCCGATGAGGTAGTGAAGTGCAAGGCAATGAATAAGGAACGCATGATCTCCTTCGTGGTACCAGGCACAAGTTGAGCAAATGCACTGGAACATTCATTCGGAGGTGGTGGCCTGATTGCTGTCACCGTTACATTCACGTTTCTGATTTGGGAAGCCTTACTCCTGTAGTATTCGAACTGTCTTGTCATGGAAGCCGAACAACTGAATTGGACATCTGATAATAACATGAAACTGAATGCGTTCAAATGTAACACGGTGACAGTTTCCTTCACAAAGCAACCAATGCAACTTGTCGATCTGATGAAGACTCAGATGATCAAAAGGCAAAGGGAGAATATTTATCTCCTTCAGAAGCAGATGGACAAGGTCAAGGAGCAGTTAAGCTGTCTCCATGAAGCAAATTCTACATTGAAAACAGAACTCCAGGATCTTGAGACCATTTCTTTCTTTACAGGGTTATAAGGATCTCATTGCAAGGCTCGAGTTGGTGCCACATTTTCAATCTCTGAAGATGGCACAACCCACAGTGTTGGACTTCTCCAAGGAGGAAAATAATCTGGGCTCACTCATTGAGCTCCATGAGAACTTTCTGAAGAATATTGTTATGAATTTGAGGTAGACATGTATAGATTTAGGTAGATCTGAGTAGGTATCATGCTTCGTCTGTCGTGGGTAGCTAGAACCACATCGATGGAAATAAGTAGAGGACCTGTAGCCCGTATGTCGGAGTAAGCTGCATGTCTGTGTCCCCGCCATGAGGGGGTGGGGCTTGGTAACTATACAACACAACAACATGCATTTTAAAGGCCATTTTCCCTACTAGAGCGGGGTTAGCGGGCTTGGTAACTATAAAGAGGGAATATGCTAACTCCATTGTGTGGCATTCCCTCTGTGAAAATACCTGTGTCCCTTATGGCAGCACACTCTGGTAGACATTAGATAGGCCCTTAGTGCACAAACTAATGAAATCCCCCCCCCCCCCACCCTTGCAATGACTGACGGGAAAAAACCAACAGGCAGTGGCCGCGCAGTACGGCACCATGGCAATGGAACATCGTACAAGGCAGGCTGGGCCCATGCCCACCACGCGATGGATGGACACCTGGGGTTTGGTGGGTGGGTCGCACGACTGGTGGGAGGAGATCGGAAAATTCGAGGAGAGGCCTGGATGACGTCAGAGCACGCCGGACAAGAGACTTGGAGTGGCGGACATTTTGCGACTTTGGTCCGAACTTTGGTGAACGTTGGTGTGCCAACATTGTCCCTTCTCGTTCCTGTGTCCTTCCTGCCCAGAGCTCTTCCCTTTGCCTCTTGCATTCCCTTGGCTGTCCCTTCGTGCTGGACCTGTTCTTGCCTTTGAACTTTGGTGGAGAGACCAGCGCCGACGATTCTCTTCTCCTGCGTTCGCACACGAACGACGAGCAGTTGGAGCGCTGACGAGAGATCGCGCGGGTGCTCAGGGGTGTTCGCGCCAACGCCTGAGCGGTTCACGCCAACCGGAGCTGTGTCCGGACGTGAGCTTGGGGGCTGGACGACAGAGACAGATAAGACGCACCACATTCCACAACACGACGAGACATCTATTTTATTAATTCATTCCTGTGTTGTGTATCCTGGTGTGTTGTGTATCCTGATCTGAAGTCTGGTGTGGGGACGTCCCAATTTAGAACTTAGTTTCTTCCGTCGCGTTTCCTTGTTCTCGGGTCCATAATAAATATTCCTTTTGTACATTTTACATCTGTTTTTGTTTGATTTAATAATTGATTTCAGGTTGAAGATGCCTGCGGCCGTGAAGGTAAGTCGGCATCGTTCATCCCGGCTCGTGTATTGGTCTGCCATCAATTGGGATAAACGCCTCCATTAAAGCTCGTTTTGGCCATCCGCGATTCTCGGTCTTAACCGAGAGGCAATCGCATGACAATATGAAGCCAGTGGAGCTCAAAATATCTGAGCTGGATCAGAGCAACTTGAGAAGTCTTTATTTTATGGACGGACCCCGAGTCTGGGCCCCAAATCTGGAAATCCATGGATCAATATCTCCCAGGATCTCAGGACGGCAACTCGAACCGAGACTGACAATCAGGGCCTGAACATCCTGATCGGTTTGATTATTATCCACAAGATGAAAACACCTCCACATTGGATGAGGAGGACGAGGAGGCACAGGACTGTTAAAACGACTCGGATGTGGCGAGTGTTTATGAGTCGGACGAGAATGAGGCACAGGAGGGTGAAAACCACTCAGATGTGGCGGGGTTTGATGAGGAGGAGGAGGCACGGGAGGGTGAAAACAACGAGGTGGAGGTGCACTTGGTGGTATTTTTCACGTCCGAGAAATTCAAAATGAACGTTCTCAGCAACCCACGGGTGGCCTTGAATCCACCAAGGAGATCTTGGCTCCACTGAACCTCCAACCAGGAGAGAGAGTGTTAGATGTGGGTTGTGGGATCGGTGGAGGAGACTTCTATATGGCTAAGGCATTTGGTGTTGACGTTCTGGGCATAGATCTCAGTTCTAACATGGTGGAGATTGCATTGGAACGGTCTGTCGAGGAGAACACTTCCAAGGTCCAGTTTGAAGTCTGTGATGCAGCGAAGCGGGAGTTTCCTGAAGGCATGTTCGATGTCATCTACTCACGAGACACCATCTTGCACATCTCGGACAAGCTTGCAATATTCCAAAAATTCCACAAATGGTTGAAGCCTGGAGGACGTGTACTCATTACCGATTACTGCTGTGGGAATCGACCTTGGTCGGGTGAGTTTTCCACTTATGTGAAAAAGCGTGGATATGCTTTGTGTGCAGTAGCTGCATATGGCAACTCTTCAAGATGCAGGATTCTCTGAGGTTCAAGCAACATATTGTACTTCCAAGTTTGTGGAATGCCTGCACAAGGAGCTTGCATGCATAAAGAAAATCCAAGAGGTGTTTTTGAAGGATTTCTCGCCGGCCGGCTACGACGAGATGGTGAATGGCTGGAGAGGGAAGGTCGAGCGATGCGTTGCTGGAGAGCAAAAGTGGGGCATTCTTCAAGGAACCAAACACACTCTCAACAACCAAACCGTTTAGGTCAATAAACCGCACCTGGGATTTGTAAAAACTTAGTTTTATCACCCCACTGATGATTGCTAAATGCATTTAATATCGAAAACGCAGTACTCTACTGTAATATTTTTGGAGAGAGAGAGTACTGAATTACAATCTATGAATATGAACATTGTTCATAATATTGTTATGTCGGTAGGGTAGCAATATGTAGAGCCAAATAGATATGTATAGGTAACGTGCTTCGTCTGTCGCGGTAAGGAATCTACCTTGTAATAAGTTCTGTGTGTTTAGGCGTTTTGTCGGTTAAGTGTACACCTGTGAGCATACCAGGATGTTCGAGTGATAAGTAGCGTAGGGATTAAAGAGTAGCGCCCCTGTGTGTCATACCTGGTAGCTAAACCTTTTTTCCTTTTGGCAATGCACACCAACATAGACATGTAGTTAGGTCCCTAGAGCAACACTAAATAACTCCCTTCCCTGACATGACTGTGAAAGACGAACAGACAAGGAAACCAGGCCGGGGCACCGCCGATGATGGCCGCCACCAATTACACCTCCGACAGGCCTAGCCACATCGAGTGCCACGCGCTATGACCACGGAGCAGGGAACGCGTGAAGGGGCAGCGCGGTAGGCACGGCGCGCCAGGGCTGACGTCACCACGGCGGGAAAGTTATTTAAGGGCGCGCGGAAGGACATTTTCGCTCTTGCTCTCTTGCGGCTCTTGCGATTCGTGCTCTCGCAGATTCCTGGCCTTGGCAGTCCCGGTGCGATCCTGAGTGGAGAGAGTCCTGTCCCTGGTTGAGTTGGCTTGAGAGTTGACTTTTCGATTGTGTGTGAAGATCGACCTCGTGGTGCTTGGAGCGGTGCTTGTGCTTGGAGCGGTGCTCGGTGCTGTGGTGCTGGAGCGAGGAACCTCGTGGGTGCATCGGGGCCGAACGGAGCCGTGTTCCACGCCGGAGATTGAAGATGAGGGACAGTAAAGGCCAATCCCCATTACATTTTACACGACGAGACAATTCTTTTCCTTTAATCTATTCCTGTGTCTGTATTTGACGTCAGTGTGTGGGATCCCAATCTAGGAACTTTATTTATTACCGGCGCGTGCTTTTCCTGTCCTTGCCTTTTTACCTTAATAAACCCTTGTATTATTTTCCCTTCCCATTCAAATCTTGGTTGTTCGCTTGACTTATTTTTCCTTGCAGGATCGAAGCTGCCGTGGGTTCGTTGAAGGGAAGCTTTTGCCGCAGCCTTCAATTTTCCTTCTTCCTCCCGCGTTTTATAGCGGAATCCATGTTTGGTCGTCGCCTCCAATAAAACCGTTTAGGCCTATCCGCGGTCTCTGGTGTTAACCAGAGTCGACCGACAACTGGTAGTCAGTAGTGGGATTGATCCCTAAAAAAAATTGGTGTCAGAGTGTGGAGAATTTGAACGCAAAAATTTTTAGTCAAAGGCGATAAATTTGAATCGGCGATCGGTGCGCGAGACGCCGACGGAGCGTCGTTTAAAGTTAACTTTATTCCTGTTGTAAAGCCGCGCGGGGAAGCTGCTCCTTCTTACGGATGGAAGAAGTAAGCAATATGGAGGAAAGGAGAATGGAAGATGCGAGAAGTCTTGGGGGTGAGTCGGAAGTAGTGGGGGTAGAGGGTAGTGTTGGAACTTCCTCCGCTACTATCAAGACGGCCCCGATGGATTTACAGGCCTTGTATGAAAACATATTGAAGGCAATGAATGCTCAGAGTAAAGAACTGAAAGGAGAAATGAAGGACGATATGAAGGCTCAGAGGGAGCAGAGCGAGCGAATGGGTAAGCGATTGGAAAATCAAATTGGGGGATTGAAAAATGATATGGGAGAAATGAAAAGTGGATTGGAAAACAACATGAATGCTCAGGGTGAGCGGTTGGAAGAAAAAATTGAGGGATTGAAAAACATCAGATAAAACAGACACAGCTTTCCATGCCATCTTTCCAGAATTGAGGAGCTCATTCATAGTCAGTGATGAATTGATAAAAGGTATAGAGAGATTTGTTTGCAAAATGTATGGGGAGGACTGTTAGAAAGTCAACAATCGGTTCCTCATGTTAACAAAGTCAGAAGCATGTCTTACACCCACTGAAGACTCTCTCAAGAAGCATGTCATGAGAGTATATTACCAGGCCGGCCAGTAATCCCCGTGACTTCAACACCATGCCGTCCCGACGAGGGCTTATTTACCCTCATCAGGACTGCATACTGCAAAAAATCTACTTACTTGGCAGGAGAAACACTGTGATCCTGGGTCAGGTGGAGTGGTGGACTCACTCCTATGGAGGAGGGGTCCAATTGTATGACCATGCATTATGGCCCTTCGGGGTCAGGATGCATGTGTTTGAATGACCATGTGCTTCAGCCTTTGGGTTGAGGTGCATGTGTATGCTAATTGGAAACCTACGTTTGCATCTCTCTTAGTAGTTCGGTACCTTAACGACGGAACTTGCCGAAATAGTTACACGCCGGACAAAAGCACTAATTTTTTTTGGACAGTCCCACATATGTGAGGATTGATTTTTGCCTAAGCTCCAAAAAAGTATATGCACCTGAGGGCTATGGCGTCACAATGACGTCACACAGTGTTACAAATGCTGGACTGGGTTAACAGGCGCTCCTACTTGTTATGCAGTCCCACTTTTTGTGTTTCATGGACTATTTCGCATGGTACCAAAGCTTATAAATTTGTTAATAAGCATTTCAATGAATTTTGTCATGGTATAAGGACCTTTCTTAAGCTAAAATACAACAACAACAACAACAGGCATTTTAAGGCCATTTTCCCTGCTAGAGCGGGGGTTAGCCTTGCGGTCCCCATGACAATGTTCTCCATTTTGCCCTATTTTCTGCATCTCCCCTTGTTAACCCCCTTTCCCGCATATTAAGCTAAAATACAGCATTTTATTGTAGCCGATAGAATATAATGGTGGGAAGTGGGAAGCCCCACTATAATGTTCGTTGCTGTACTCGCACTCGTATAACGCATTGTAGCTCCCAGTCATAACCAACAGAATTAAACAACTTATGTTCACTGTTTTTTCTTAGATGATGTTAATGTGGTGAAGAAAAGGACACCCCACCACAGGTCGATATGGATTGGACAGCTTGTGTTATCTGTCAGAGAAGTACCCCACAGCAGCTTAATTGTCCAGAAAATCGCCAAAGCTGAGATTAGTAGAGGAAACGAAAGTGAAAAAGTGGCTTAGAAATTGATTTGAAAATCATTTCATGTTAGAGACAGGCATCCAGTGGGAAGAGTTAGGGCATGGGGTAGTGCATTGGGAAAGGGTGGATGCCAGCTCAGATTTTCCCGAAAAGGGTCATTTTAAACCCCTTTTTTGCCAAATTGTTATTTTCAAAGATTTTGTAACTTTGGAGGTAGTTTTCAGATATACCTTGCAATAATATTTCATATATTTTATTTGTTATAAGTTTCCAATACCTCATTTCAAAGCTTGTGGTGTCATACCCCTTTTACCATGTACACAGCAGCTAGATTCCATCCCAGTCATTTTAGTTCCGATACTTCCATAAAGGTAGCAGCAGCGGTGCAGCTGAATAATCCATTGTCTTAAGATGGTGGATTATGACATTTTTGAAATTTCCAAATTTTCAAGAAGTCATGATAATTCATCAATATAATTCTTGTAATGTGAGGTAAGTAATGCATGCAGAAGAAGGTCTTTATAATTGTTACTTCTTTTAAACTATAACAAACTGAAAACGAAAGTGAAAGTAGCAAACGGCGGGGCCTAGCCTAACATGTGCTCTGCACAGTGAACATACATGGTGAACACAGCTTGGCATGCATACACCTGCTGAGCTACATGTATCTCTGATGAGTGACACAACAACACAACATGCATTTTAAGGCCATTTTCCCTGCTAGAGCGGGGGTTAGCCTTGCGGTCCCCATGACAATCTTCTCCATTTTGCCCTATTTTCTGCATCTCTTTAAGGTTTAAGGCCCATGGCATTGTAGCCAACCTCGCTGGACGTGGCCACAAGAAAAACTTTGATCGAACATTGCAGCGAAGGATTGTTCGAATGATGGAGAAAGCACCTCGATCAACTGTCAAACAGATTCAAGCTGACCTTCAGACACAAGTTACGATAGTTTCAACTCGCACCATCCGTCGCCAACTCAATGAAAGGGGGTTCTATGGTCGGAGACCCAGGAGGATCCCACTGCTGAGACAGAGACAAGAAAGCCCGACTGGAGTTTGCCAAAACACACTTGAACAAGTCAAAAAAATCCTACTGGGATAATGTCCTGTGCACAGATGAGACCAAATTAGAACTTTTTGGGAAAGCCAAAATTTTACAGAATATATATATTTTTTTTTTCATTTAATTTTTTTCATTTTTACATTTTTACAAGTTTTCATTTCATTTTTACACAAAATTTTCCATTTGTTTACAGAAAACAAAATGAAGCCTTCAAAGAAAAAAACACCTTCCCTGCAGTCAAACATCACTGAACCTCTATGTTTGACTGTAGGAATGAATGATATTGTTACAGACACGACTTTGATGTTAAGGTGGGCCGAGCGGAATGGCCGTCGTGTCCGCACAAATTACCCGACTATACTCGACGTTGACGAAGTCGCGCTACGCTGGCTCAATAAGAAAAAGAAGACACCCGGCTGGGTTATAATGACACAATACGACACCAGGGGTTCAGTTCTCAAGACCTCCGGAGGAGGTTATATTAAGGCGGAAGGTTAGATTACAACTACAAGAGGGACAGCATAGAAAGACAGGCACTTAGACACACTCTTATATTAACCCTAGACAGACGACAGATAAACGGGACAACGCTGACTCACACGGGGTTTGATGGCTAGGAAAGGCAGATAGCGATGGCTCAAGGTGCACTCTTGGCTCAAAGCAGGGTACACGGTTCGGTCCAGAGATGCGGGGAGGTCTCGTCGCAGCGCTCAGAGGTGACGTTCTTTCTCAGGCCTCTCCAAACTCAGGCGCATCTGTTTCAGCGCTCGCAGGTCCGTCTTTTTCCAGCTGGGGGCGAATCTCACGTCACATCCGGCGCGTGGCCGCGTATATCCGGCGGGGAGTGACACGCCCTCGGCTCGTTAGCTCCGCCTCGTGGAATCGGCACGTTGCTTCTCATTGGGTGCGTGCGGGGGGGGTTACTGGCTCCGCCCCCGACGAGGAGCTGACAGCCAGCCCCTTCGGGGTAACCCCGTGGAGCGCATGGTCTGGAGCTAATCGAGCCGGTGTGAGGACGCATCCTCCCCCGCTCCGCCGCCATCCCCTCTGTTGTTGTTGTAATTGTTGTTGTAGTTGTTGTTATTGTTGTTGTTTGGGGAAGAAGATGGGAGGAGGTATGGGAAAGGTCCTAAACTCACTACTGATGCCATATAATCACATTCTGGTGCAACGAAGAGTCATAATTAATGGAGACGAGGCCTTAACTGACATAGATTAAGAATAACTAGGAAGATGTCCGAAAGTTGGCTACGTGTGGTGCGGTGGACCTGGGCACGACATTTAATGGGGGAATAAGGGGAAGGTCGGCTCTACTGATTGTTATTTACATGCAATGGGACTAGGGAATGGGGGATTGGGGAAAGTTGGGGAGTATTGGAGAAAATAGGGGAATATTTACAAGCGGATATGGAGGCCAAATTCCATATTCGCAACATTGCACCCTTCTCTACCCTCGGGGCGTCCCGACCCGATAAATTTTTACCTACTTTAGTGTGGCACGCAATGTAGTTCCCTCTACTATTAACTCTACCCTGAGTGCGACAGTTTTACAGATATTCACAAATGAGTAAATATGTCCCCCTGCGACGTTGCACCCTTCTCCTCACAGAAACACACCCACAGGATAACCGAATCCGGAAAGAATTCGCAAACTACACATACAGCCGGTAGGGAGCATTATTTACAAGATTACGCTGATATCTACACTACGATCCAGGACCTGTCTTTGGAGGAACACATGCAGATGTTATGCATAGAGAGAGCGCGCTTGCCAACATCGATACACCAACCCACGAGTGCTCTGTGGCCGACGGCCTTTAATAACGTGCAGAGCACCCTTCCCGAGCATCAACAGCACCACCCCACCACCAATCGGTGCAGTCACCATTGTTCATTGGAATAAAAATAAATTCGACAACCCCTAACCCTGCAGGTGTCTCTTGCTCTTCTTGTGGTGCACTTGGTGTTAGTTAACAGTGGTTCACCTTTATGGCATAGGTGCCACGTTGACCCATAGGTCCATCCCCGGGTGGTGCTTGGCCGCAAACGAACTGCGGTCCATTGTGGGTGGCCACAAACATTGCGGTCCATATGGTGTATCGATCCCGGCAGCAAACAGCGAAAGTGCAGGCCCACAACTGCGCAGCCAGCACCTCTCTTTCCTCTCTCTCTACCCCAAAGCCAGATCCTCGGAGGTGGGAGACAAAAGAAGCAGACAAGTGAGTAAGGTGGTAAGGGCGCAAAAGTGCACGCAATATAAGGTAATGCACACTGGGGGCACATGGGAACCAGGTGAGACAGGTACGTTCCTATCGTACGCCCCCCCCCCACCAGGTAACCTACATGGCCCCTCCCTTACCCCTTACTGTATCCACACAACACAACACTACCCATAAACATCTACTTTACAAATCAACAAACATCCCTACTGTCTTCCCCGTTCCTCCCATATACCAAATTCGTCTTCTCTCCCTCCTAACCAATCAAATTTGCCATTTTCAACTCTCATCAAAATTTGCCATTTTCAACTCAACATCAAAATTTGCCATTACCAATTCATCATCAGTCCCTCCTAGGGAGGGAGAGATGGAATCACCCCAATGTCTCATCCACGTCGTGATGCGTCTCACAAATCCTCACAGCAATTCTCATTTCTGCAACACAACCAAAGAAAACACAGGTGTGGAGTCATCATCATCACCACAGGTAAGTGGCTGCGTATGGTGCGACAGGTTCATCAATCCTAACTATCGCCTAAATGACTTTAACAACTTTACACTACCCGGGGTCTTTCTCCGGCCAAACCATTGGCCCTCTTACACTATGGGTTCTAAAAACCCAATTCCCATTGGCCAAACTGTGGTGCTCTTCAATTTGGGGTCTCACTCCCCCGATTCATCTCCCGGTGCCCTCGCACAATTTCTGGGCTGCGGCGTGTACCTCTCCCAGTGGGTCTACCCACCTGCACACCTCCACCACTGCAGTTGCCTCCGAGCTTACCTGCTCCTTACCCTAACCTAACTACCAGGGGAAGGCCCTCTGGCACTCTCCCCACTCGGTGCCCTCTCTGGCACTGGGCTACCCGGGTCCATCCTCCGGATCCTCGGGCCCCATCCACAACTCTACCGGCTCCCAGAGCCCACCTGCGGCCTCACCTGGCCGACATCCTCACAGTGGTGGAGTGCCCAACCAACTACACACACTAACAGGCTACACGCCCAGCCATTTCCACAACACTAATGCACCCATTCACAACACCATTCTGCAACCGCACCACAGATGCCAATATCCAACCACAATTTACCTGCACCCTCTACCTAACACTTACACTACCCGCCCCGGGTATCCGTGATAGGGGTCCACTCTTCCCCCATCCACACCTTCGCACCATGCACACCACTCCGTACCACTTACTCCAACTCTCTCCACACACCTGTACTTGCACACCTGTGCTCTCACACCTGGTGCCACCTGCACCCTTCTCTCCCCAAGCGCATTCGCGCTGATCCACAACACTCACTACTCATACACTGCTCCACACACCTGTCCAGATGCACACCTGTGCAATCACACCTGTTCCATCCTCACACACACGGCATCATCTCAGCTAACTACTCCCTTCTGAAACTTGCGCTTCCCAGTCGTCCCTTTAAACTATTGCGCTCCCTCGTCATTATCATCCATACTAATCTACCTGCGTCCCCACTACAGGTATCAGTCACTAACTAAACTTAACGTCACCTAATGTCATCTTCTCTAGATCCCTACACACAATATCCTAACCCACCCGGGCTAGTTTTCACTGCCATACACCCCATAAACCTAGTGCTCCTTTGCCCCCCTCCTGTGAGGGATGGTGGATTTGCCATCCCACCACATCGGGGGTCTCTCACTATCAATTTTGCACGTCAAATTTCAACAAATTAAAAATTTGCCAATCATCTGCCAATCACTGTACTATTACCAATCATCACTCTGCCAATCCTTTGCCAATCATCAAATTTCGCCTTTTTCTAATTTCGGGGCCAAAACACTAACCTCATCACCCAGTCTACTCACTACTGCCTCTCGGTGCGCCAATTCCTGTCCAAAGCCCGGCTTCGTAAAGCCAAGCAATGGATGCTGGTTGTTTTGTGCCGGCGGCTGGATGCGTCCGGCATTCGGGGCAGGGACGGGGGCTTACCCGGGCCGAGATCCCACGCATCACCTCGGCGTGGAGCCATCCAATGTCCCGATCTCGACCTGCCGGCACGTCTCAACAAAACGTGGTCGCCATGACGACCCTTTCTATCGGGCTGCCAGCTCCGCCTAGTGGAGCCTGGACGCGGCCGTTCAAAGCGAGGCCCGGCACGCACCGAGGGCCTGCTTCGGCTAAAAGTCGCTCTAACCTCTAACCTGGTTACCGTCGATGCTTCACCTGCATGCTTACACCCCGCAGCCCGTTCCTTGCTCACACATCCAGCTGTGCCCATGCTCCTCGTACCCTTCCTTACACACCCAGGTACCCTCATTCCACTCACAGCCTTGGTCACACACCTGACCACCGAACACTTTGGCACACATTCGTTGCTCGCACACCTCACCAATACACCGCTTCGCGCCCCCTCCTCTGTCACCTCCTCTGTGACAATCACGGGTGTGCCCTCATTCGCACACCCAACCACGTGCCTCATCACCAACTCCAGCGTGCATTCCCACTCACGCTCTACCATTCCAGGTGTGCATCCTTCCATCCCAGGTGTACATCCTCGCTCACCTGTCACAACTAACTCACGCTCCATGTCACTCTCACTACTTTCACCTCCATTCCTGACAGCGCACTCACCCTTACTCTTGACAGCGCACTCTTTCCTCGTGCACCTGTCCGTCACACACCTTTCTCGCGCACACTCTCCCGTTACACCCTCTGTAACACTCACCACAGGTGGACACTCTTCCTTACTTCTGACAGCGCACTCTTTCCTCATGCACCTGTCCGTCACACACCTTTCTCGCGCACACTCTCCCGTCACACCCTCTGTAACACTCACCACACCACGCTTCCATGTGCTCCCTCGCACACGCGCTATGACCGACTCACTCTCGCCAGCACACTCACTCCTTGGCACGCACTTTTTGCTCACACACCCCAGAGTCGGACTTTCTTGCACACCTCCATTTTCGCACACCAGACCTGTCGCACACTTCACCAACGGCCTCTCACGAACACCCGGGTCTATCTCGACCCCCAAGCTTCTTAAATCCCCTGGCGCATCATACGCACGACCATATTGGTCACCACTTACACCGGGTCCTCTTCCTCTTCGCTTCTCCTCCATCACCTGCGAATCCCTCATCCGGTTAATGAGCACATCACGATCCAAACACAGACTTTGGACCAATTCTTTTATCTCCTCTTTTATTTCTTTGTTATCCCCTCTCCGTCGCTTCTTAATTTCGCTCACCCCTTCTTCCACTTCTTCTAATTTGTGCCTCACCTCTTTTATTCCCCGGTACGTCTCCTCAAGCTCGTCCTCCAAGGCTACCTTGACCGTTTCCATGTGCGTCCTCACCTGCCGGTCCTTCGTCTCCATTACCTCTATCACCTCGTCCAACCTCGTTGTCAGTCCCTCACGTACTATCTGACATTCCCTCTTTGTCGCTATTAAGTCGTTTTTTATGTCGTTTTGTGTCGCTTTTAAACCTCCTAATACCGCAGTGTTCCTTTGAACCTGCTCCACTAACTCCGTCTGTCCCACTGTCAGCTGCTCCACCTCCTGCGTCAGGTCCTCTATGCCCCCTTGTAACTTTACAGTCCCCTTTCTCACCTCCTTTTCCATGTGCTCCTTACAGTGCCTCACCTCCTCGCGCACTCCTCCGACCTCCTCACTCACTCCTCTTCTGATCTCCTCTCCCATCACTTGCATCTCCTGCCCAGATGCCACCCTCATCTGCTCCATTTCCTCCCTGTGAGCATCCAGTTTGGTTTCTACCCCCATTCTGACCCCCTCTATCTGCTGCTCCATTTGTTTAACTTCCCTTTCCGCTTGGTCCCTCATGTCCCTCAATTTGCCTTCCATACTGTTTTCTAACCCCTCTAACCCATTTTTCACTCCCTCTATCTGATTCTCCTGGGCAGCCATTCTATTTTCTACCCCCATTAACCCATTTTTCACTTCTTTTATCCCGTTGTCTAACCCCTCAAAATTATTGTCTATCTTCCCAAATTTCTTGTCTAACTCCTCAAAATTATTGTCTAACCCCTCACTGGTACCCCTCGCTTCGTCCCTCATTACCCCCATTTGCTCACTCTGAGCCCTCGCTTCGTCCCTCATTACCCCCAATTGCTCACTCTGAGCATCCATCCGGTTCCCCATTACCCCCATTTGGTTTTCCAATCGCTCACTATTCTTTTCCATAAGGGCCGTCATTTGTATAAAAAAAAGTTCCAATCTTCCCAGCGGCGCTACTTCGGTCGCGGGCACGGTGACCAGCGAGGCGCCATTTTGCGCGCCCGCTTCTTCGTGCGTGACGGCGCTATTTTGCGAACCTGCCGCCCTCACTGCTTCGCTCTCCTCCTGTCCCTCATTTTGGTCCTGGATCGACCCTACCTCACTCTCCTTTACCGGACCCCAGCTGTCTTGATCCGCCATAGCGCGACTTGCAAAATTCGAGTTTCGTAAAACAAATCCAATTTTTTTTTTTCGTTATAATTTCGTCGAGCGCAGTACGCGCTCCGAATCGATTTTCCCTCCCAAAATTTGGGCCTAATAAATTTAGTCCCGGGTTCGAATTCCACTCCTCGACACCAATTGTTACAGACACGACTTTGATGTTAAGGTGGGCCGAGCGGAATGGCCGTCGTGTCCGCACAAATTACCCGACTATACTCGACGTTGACGAAGTCGCGCTACGCTGGCTCAATAAGAAAAAGAAGACACCCGGCTGGGTTATAATGACACAATACGACACCAGGGGTTCAGTTCTCAAGACCTCCGGAGGAGGTTATATTAAGGCGGAAGGTTAGATTACAACTACAAGAGGGACAGCATAGAAAGACAGGCACTTAGACACACTCTTATATTAACCCTAGACAGACGACAGATAAACGGGACAACGCTGACTCACACGGGGTTTGATGGCTAGGAAAGGCAGATAGCGATGGCTCAAGGTGCACTCTTGGCTCAAAGCAGGGTACACGGTTCGGTCCAGAGATGCGGGGAGGTCTCGTCGCAGCGCTCAGAGGTGACGTTCTTTCTCAGGCCTCTCCAAACTCAGGCGCATCTGTTTCAGCGCTCGCAGGTCCGTCTTTTTCCAGCTGGGGGCGAATCTCACGTCACATCCGGCGCGTGGCCGCGTATATCCGGCGGGGAGTGACACGCCCTCGGCTCGTTAGCTCCGCCTCGTGGAATCGGCACGTTGCTTCTCATTGGGTGCGTGCGGGGGGGGTTACTGGCTCCGCCCCCGACGAGGAGCTGACAGCCAGCCCCTTCGGGGTAACCCCGTGGAGCGCATGGTCTGGAGCTAATCGAGCCGGTGTGAGGACGCATCCTCCCCCGCTCCGCCGCCATCCCCTCTGTTGTTGTTGTAATTGTTGTTGTAGTTGTTGTTATTGTTGTTGTTTGGGGAAGAAGATGGGAGGAGGTATGGGAAAGGTCCTAAACTCACTACTGATGCCATATAATCACATTCTGGTGCAACGAAGAGTCATAATTAATGGAGACGAGGCCTTAACTGACATAGATTAAGAATAACTAGGAAGATGTCCGAAAGTTGGCTACGTGTGGTGCGGTGGACCTGGGCACGACATTTAATGGGGGAATAAGGGGAAGGTCGGCTCTACTGATTGTTATTTACATGCAATGGGACTAGGGAATGGGGGATTGGGGAAAGTTGGGGAGTATTGGAGAAAATAGGGGAATATTTACAAGCGGATATGGAGGCCAAATTCCATATTCGCAACAATATGAATGACATAAATTGAATGAATGAATGAGCGTTGTTTTTTTTTTGTTTTTTTATAAATGGCCTTGACAAAACGATCATACATTCATTCCTACACTCAAACAGAGAAGAGGTTCAGTGATGTTTTGGGGTTGCTCTGCTGCCTCTGGCACTGGGTGCCTTGAGTGTGTGCATGGTATGGTGAAAATCAAGGATGTCCACAGAACAAACACCAACGTGAGCTTTTATTCACTCGAATACAACACATCTGGAGGGAAGCATATAAGGCACAAATAAGTAAAC
>NC_136271.1:51269371-51324371 GCF_964187855.1 Myxine glutinosa | reverse complement strand
GTCCATCCGTCTGAAGAGGTACATGGGGTGGGAGAGGGAGGGGGGGAGGGAGGGTTGCCCCCCAAAATAGGTATTTTTTTTGTTTGTTTCTTTGAAGTCTTATGATTATGTTAGTATGATTCGACATGCTGCCCTGTCTTCTCGCAACCATTGAAATTGCTTTAAAATACCTTTAGTCAGTGCAGTCTACTGTTTATTTTACCAGGTGAGCGCCAAGGGTATTGCCCCGATGTTTCAAACTTGTCACAAAGATACATAAACGAATAATACCGTGCACCATTACTCACTCTGCAAGCACCTTGTCCTCGTTCCTGTCCTGGTGTCCTAGTTCGTCTAAAAGATTTGGAGGAACAAAGACCGCGTTGTTCATAAATACTGGGTCACGTGGTTCTCACCGAAAGAGATTAATCGGAGCAAAAATAAATAAATAACTATGCACGTGAAGATCGGGACGATCAACGTAAGAGATGCAAATTAGGGGGTGGGGCCACGGTCCGTTGGTGTATTGTGATGTCAGGGTGATTGCTTGTTCGAGGTCAAAATGGGAATTCTCATTTCGTGAGTTAGTGTTCCCGAGTGAGCATGTTACTACAAGCCGCCATTTTCATTTTTGTTTCTTCGGTGACATTCCGACCATGGCAGCAGGTAAGTAGGATTGTAAGAGATAATAAGGTGTAAGTACCGTTTTGTTTGATGGATTGGAAGAGCTAACATGAGGTGCGAGGTGCTGAATCCCATGTTGACTTTGTCTTGTTTTTTGAATCAAGAGGGAATTCCATTGGTCGAAATAGCCGTGGAAGGTGCGTGTGAGTGAACCATCAGGTGTGATTCAAATATTTGTTTGGTACATTTTTCATGATCAGTTTGGAAAATTTTCTCATAATATATTCTATTATCTTCAACTGGACGATTACATATAGGAACTGGAATGCTTTCCCTCCATTCCTTTGGAATTTCCTCTCATATAATAATCTATATAATAATACCGTAAGGACTCGACTTTGTTATCCCTTTTACGCCGCACCCAGTGACCCGATGCCCACGGCACTAATGCATTTACGATCTACGAACCGCGCTCTTTGTTTATCACCTACAGCCATACTCGAAAAATCTGAATTAGCCGACGTTGGGGCTCAAAATCATCCGATTAACGGCCGATACGACGCCATCTTACGACTCCATCGTATTGGCGTCTGCTGGGTGAAGGCGCAGCAATCCGTCCACTGATTGGACAGTCGAAGGCGACAGCAAGCCGTCCACTGAGTGGACAATCCTGAGCATGCATTCCACCATTTGTGCTGGTGTCGTCGATCGCGCTGTACGCTAACCTCATCAGGTGGGTTTACCATAATTTCTTCCATATACTGTGACTACAACGAAGTGAAACCGATCAGCAGCCCATCAGTATCATATAAAGCAATAAATACCACGGCTTCAGCTTCTGAAAGCTTAAAACAAAGTGTACTTTGCCGAGTGACGAAACGTAGGCGTAGGCCTCGGCCCGACCTATCAAGTTGTTGTTTCCGTTGTGCAAGGGGGAAATAAAACAAACATTTTGGCCTCAGACCATTGAGAGTACGTCGTTCCGTGAACTTTTTGAACGGGCCTCGTATGCCATGCTTCGTCAACGTTGGGTTGTTTTTAAATGATTTGAAGGATTACCTTAAGCACCGTGAATAGAGCAGTTTATTGTTCCTCAAAGACTGGCTGCTACGTGCTAGCCAGTGTGTAAGTTGACTCAATATGATGGTAACTTTGCAATTTAGTCAGGTTCACTGTTTTTTCGTTCAAAATTTTGGTAGATTAGCAAAACGATACATTTTTGGAATATTCAGAGCATGAGGAATCCAAAAATTAATGTTTACATTTGCGTAGACACCTTTGCGAAAATGACACTCAGGACAGTGATGAAGATCTGTGAAAGCATATTCCTGAACGGTATAGACCTCATAGATCCTGTGTATAGGACTTATAGTTCAATCTGATACTACCTATAACTTCCTATAACAACCTATAACTTCAAAGGACTTGCAATATCATGTATTATGTAATACAGTTATATCACAAATATAAAGACAATGGTTTTCAATTACCTTTGTTTGTTGCTTTTCTATAATCCTGAGCACTATTTTGAGGCCTTTATTGGATTCCTTGACCCAGAAAACATAGGATTAGCATATTTAATGAAGTCTCTAGGTTGACTAGAAGCCGAGATCGCGCAAAATATGTATTTTATGGTTGGACGTGGTTGGTATGTGGTGCTCGATCCCATGCCGTACTGCGACGGCCGAAAACGTCGGCCGCGTGAGGGCCGGGAACTCTGTGAGCAGGCGAGCAAACTCGTTCGCCGCCGGGACGGCGCATGCCAGCTCGGTCGGCGCGGAGCTGCTCAATGTGCATACCAGGGAGCTGAAGGTTTCGGCGTTGATTAAACGATGCCGTTGGACGTCCACCAGCAGTCCGTGTGCGCAGAGGAAGTCGGCGCCTAGCAGAGCCATGGGCACGTTTGCGGTTACAAACGTCCAAGCAAAGCGTTGGCCGCCGAAGCAGAGGGTGACGTTGCGCGGGCCGAAGGTGCGGATGGTCGATCCGTTGGCCGCAACCAAGGAGGGGCCGCAAACCGCGGACTGCCTGTCCTGGTCAGAGGCGGGTATGACGCTCAGTTGGGCGCCGGTGTCGCACAGGAAGCGCCGTCCGGACGCTTTATCCGTGATGAACAGTAAGTTGCCCGTGTGGCCGGCGTTCATGGCTGGTAACATGCTCATGGCATGGCTCACGGCTTCCCTGGCAAGGGCCCGGGGATCCGTGATTGTCGTGCTTGCCAGGGCGAGGCGTACCGGGTTAGGCAGCTGACGGAGGAACAGCTCCCGGAACAGGAATGCCGGAGAGTGCTCGCTGAGCAGCGAAAGCATGTAGTCCATTCGCTCGGAAGGGCGCGTGTCACCGAGCTCGGGCAGGTCGAGCAGGTGCCGTGCGCGTTCCGCCGATGGGAGGGCGAAAGCGTCGAGGAGAAGCTTCTTAATCGCGCCGTATTTGTCAGCGGCTGGCGGACTCTCGAGGAGGCTCAGGGCGCGGGCCGCGGTGGCCGAACCGAGCGCTGCTACCACATGGTGGAAGCGGGTGTCGTCGGCCGTGATGCCTCGCAGGGCGAACAGGGAATCCGCCTGTGCGAACCAAACCGCCGCGTGAGCCTCCCAGAAGGTAGGCAGTTTAAGGGCGACTGCCGTGTCCATGTCGGTAGGTCACCAATGAAGGAGCTGGGGCTCCCACGTCGATCGGAAGAATGGACGCGACAAAAAGCTGGAATTCATCCGAGTTGCTTTATTCAAACCAAACACTCAGGCACTCTGAAAAGCCCGTTTATCGGGCAGCAATATATATACACATATTATCCCGGAGCGTTTGCCCAGGAAAGGCAAGAGGGGGTGTGGCCCAGCGTCCTGGCTGCGGCCTGGCAAGTTGAGGGCGAGCCTGCCCGGGCATGCCCGGACATGCCCGGGCGTCCCGACCGAGGCCTGGCAAGTTGAGCACGGGCCTGCCCGGGCGTCCTGGACGAGCCCGGCATGGTGATCGCTCCGCGTCCTTGATAGGTGCAAGGCGATTGTGAAAACCCAGCGGTAGCCGCTACAGGGTTAATAACATGGCCCTGTCTGCCTCTGCCGTGGCATTTTTCGTGGCGAACCTTTGAAACTTGCTCCTGCTGTTTGATACGAAACTGAAAGGGACAAGCTCGGGTTGTGTGTGCGCTCCTTTACCAAGCAGCTAGCTAGCGCTTGCCAAGCCAGCCATTCCTTAACGGTTTTGAATGGAGTGCTTGCTCAAATGCTTAAACCATTTGGCGATCTCTTCACAAGAAACTTGGTAAATGAACACACACCCAATGTTCTTGAGATCCGACCATAGATCTACTGCAATCTACATACCCCAAAGAGGAATAACCCTTTTTTCTGCTGCCGGAATGAGCGGGTGTACCAGTTGTAAAAATATTGTTTAGTTTAATTTCAAATGAAATAAACTTTTGTCTTGTACCTGCCCTCATCTATTTTCCATGGATTTTCCAGAATCATGCTGTCGAGGAAGGAGTGATGCCCAAGATTTGCGATGTCACGTTCATCACATCTGCCCTATTATTATTAATATGGGTAATTTCATTTGGACCATGGTGTTGGTTCAGGAAGAATAGACACCGGAAAAATAAGCCCTGCAAGCACTGGTAAAGAACACGAGTGACTTTTCATCAATATTTACAATGCCTTCATCCAAGGGGACAAGGCAGCTTGGAAATTTGAAACGAGTTACATAAAATTCTTACGAATAATCAAGTCTGACAAACGAAGGTCTGGTCCAGTGACAACAGGAAGTACCAGATCATGGACCTCCTTGAAAGGTGACATTCAGTCACCAGTCAAACCTGTCGTGGAAACATGAAATAATGTTACAATCGGCTGGACCGGGCCAGTTCCCTGTCCGAATCCCGACGAACCACGATTAAAGTGGTCATGCCGGTTCAGACGCTCCGACGAGAGTGGAGGGCTTAGATGGCTCTCCACCGCACTTTGGTGAAATGGTTGAGCCGGTAGAGCAACGTGCTGGTACGTTCCTCGTGCCCAGCACTGATTGGCGGCATGAGCAGTTTTGCTGCGCCGGATGCGGGGGTACATTTTGTATGGGACGCCAATCGCTCCTGAACACAATCGGTCTTTTCACGGATGACCAAGAGCCATGCTGTGGCTTATGATCAGGGCAGCTCAAATCACTCGACAGAGACCCAGTTACTTTGCAAAGTCTCTTAAACAACAGGGGAGGGATAACAAAATAATCAATGGCTGTACAATAACTATACAACTATTATACACCACATGCATGGGGGGTCGTACGATAGGTCCATGATTAGCTAACGATAAGACCTCAAGACACACCAAGACTAGACTGAAAATACCGTCGATGTGCTTGTTCGAGTACAGCAAGTCCCAGAGGGAAAGATGTGAGATGGCGGGGAGAAAGTTAGGTCTTGTGCCGAGGTCAGATCGTATTCATGCAGGCACGATGGAGGAGAGCTGCAGGTGGGACCTCATGAGATTACAGGCAGGACTGCAGGCTTCGGGTGGGGAAGTGCTGATGTGGCAGGATGTGTCTGAAGTGAGACCGTGCACAAAGAGAAAAGCTTCCACAACGTAGACCAAGGTGCATATCCTTCCGGCCCCCTTTTGCATTGCACCCATCTTTATCCCTTTGGTGCACGCCCCATCATATTCCGTCACTTGGCTACACCCTGTGGCACATATTGGTCGTTTAGCCATTAATCAGGGGGGAGCCCCTTCCCTGAGCCTCTTGACCCATCCTCAAGCGTTCAGGGAAAATATCCGGGACTCACCCTCCCACCAAAACCTGTGCCTGTGTGAGGCAGAATTCTCTCTTAAAACACATCTAGGACAGACTACAAAGGAAAGTACATTAATCAGGAATTTAAGGGAAAAGCTATTTTAATCCCTCAGATCGGCAGTCTGCAGCTTCCTCACTCTCTGCAGACCTGGACAAAATCACAGACTGGTCAAACAAGTGGAACATGTCTTTCAATCCTGACAAATCTCACACTCTTGCTTTGTCTCTCCGAAAAGACCAACTGGACAACCCTCCCATCTCAACAATCCTCTCCAAGAAGTTCTGTCGCTCAATCTTTTGGGTCTCACTATCTGCCATGATCTTTCCTGGGAAAACCACATTTCCTAGCTGGCCTCCAAAGCCAGTCGCCGACTGGGCATCCTCCGTCGTGTGAAGTCCTTCCTTGGCACACCTGAGCTCCTCAGCACATACAAGGCTTTCATCCGCAGCTCAATGGAATACTGCTCTCCCCTCTGGGCTAGTGCTCCTGCCTCACACCTAGCTCGGCTTCACGCTGTTGAAACCAAAGCGTTCAGAATCATTGGAATCTCCTGCGATGAAGCCGATTGTGAGGGCCTTTCACTCACTCACCGCAGGCAGGTTGGTGGTCTTTCTGTCTTCTACCGACTCCTATCCAGGCTAGCTCCCCCAGCTCTCTCTGTGCTCTGTCCCCCAAATATTCCTGCAGGTCGCACAAGATCTGATAGCAACCCTCTTCTGGTGAAATTGCCAAAATCAAGACTCTCTGCTCACCTTCATCTTTCATTCCTCTTTTCTCCCGCCTCTGGAACAAACTCCCTCACTCCCTTCAACCCCACTCTTCCCTCCAGGTCTTTAAAACAGCTGTTCACCACCATTTCTTATCTTCACCCATCCAAAACCTTGATCTTTTCTACCCCCGTTAATTCACCCCAGATCCACTTTTTTGAAATGCCAACTTCTTTCCTGGAGGTCCTCGCAGTGTCCATGTGTTTTATACGTCTCCCACCCCCCTCCCCTCCCCCTCCCCACATCTCCTGATGTCCCTGTTCTCTGCTGTTGTGCTTGTGTGGTTCCCTCTCTCTCCCCATATTGTCTCCCGCTCCCATTATTGTATGTTTTGTGTGATCCTTTTTTTTTTGTGATTGTTGTTCGCTCTCACACAAGCCTCGATCTTGTTTACAACAAAACAAACAAACAAAAAAAAAAACATGAGGAGGGAAGGCTACAGCTTTCTACACAAATATCGATGCATAATTGCCTCACTCTTATACTCATACATACAATATGTAAATAACTATTACTCAGCTTTTAATATTAACCCCTATGAACCATTTCCACAACACTATCATTCTGTCTTTCATCAGAATACTCCCTCATAGACTGGTGGAAAAATGTTCAAATTCCACTTCAGTGGGTACGGAATGTTAGGAGCAGGCATCCATGTCAGCTAGTTAATATGACCCATACTGAACATATTTCAGGTGGATGCCCATTGATTTGGGCCTTTTTAATTTTTTTATACCAAAAACAAAATGGCCGGACAAATAGAAAATGTATAACTTAGAAAATGTCTGATAACTTCAGTTGTACTGAAGCTGTGGTTCTGAAATTTGACATATATCATCGCAGCAATACCAGTAAAGTGTCCAAGAAGTATTAGGCCATTCCATAACGAATTGATAAAGTTATATACAGATCAGTCACAAAAATGTACAAAAAATCTCAAAGCTGAACTCTGTTAATTTTCAAATCACGCGACTTATCTTGACTTTTACTGTGGGTATGTTTGTGTAGTTTGGTATATTTTACTCCAGTGATACCAGTAAGATGTCCTGCAAATATCATGCCAAACTATACATATTTGATAAAGTTATGTGCATATTTATATACAATAGTCAGATTTGACTATTAAGAAAAATATGTTAACCTTTACCAAAAATATGGTTCTGAAATGTTGCATTTGTATCTCATTGATACTGTGGAAGTGTAACTCAGCGTAACTTATTAATTGGCACTGGTAACTTATTAATTAACCTGGTAACAAAGCAGATATATTTTACATGCAAACTCTGTGAAAGACGAGTTTGTAAATGAGTCAGGAATGCGCCCGAACATGATAATCTTTTGTCCACCTGGTCACAGCCCCTGGCTGAAGCACCCCCCTATCGTTTGGTAAACGGAACTCACAACAGGAGGGGAGCGAGCTGATACCAGGACTTGGTACATGCATGACCTCGGGGCATTAGCGGAAAGGGGATTAACCTTCAGCGGACAGGGGATTAACTCCAGTTTGTCCAATATAAACGAGAGCAAACGTGGAGTCAGGGGCACTCGCCACGATAACCCCTGCCCGACGGAACGAAAGAGCACTCGCCACGAAGCCCTGCACGACGGAATGAACGCGTACCACGAGTTCGGCGCTGCAGCCGAACAAGAAGGACCATGCTGATAGAGTTAACCTGGTCCATTGAGTTAAACGATACTATTTAGTCTAGTAGGAAGACTAGGTCCCCCTGCACCCCCCGGAGATATACTTCTAATCAGTGTTTCTAGATTGGAAAAAATGTGTAGAAAATGACTAGCTATGGCCCCAAGCTGAAAAAATGTCCCACATACCATTTTTATGCAAATTACTGCTGCAAATTTTATGCAAAATTATGCAAATTTTATGCAAATTTTTGATGAGGAGTAGAGTTGAGGGGTCTTTGAGGGCTTCATCGAGGTGCTCTCGGTTGCAAGACTGGGTCATTCTGAGAAGCACAGCAGGGTCAGAGATCATGATGTTCTCCTCCTCAGTGAATCTCTCCATCAACAGCCTCTCCATTGCCTCACACACTGTTTTGAGGCAAAAGAGGGACTTTGCGTAGGCCTTTCCACTGAGAACACCTTTGAGAGATCCACTTGTTACTAGTTGTGCCTCAAAGAGAATCTCTGCATATCCAGAACCACGCATCTTGTGTCCAGTGAGCATCCCGATGTAGTTCATGGATGTGTGGAAGGGTCCAATCGTTACTACATGACTAGCAAATTCATTTGGCCAGCGCCAGATGATGGGAAGGGCTTTCATGCAGACACCCAGATCAAATGTATTCAGGACCCATCTCTGACCCACCTCAGCAGTTGCTGCCTCGGAACGCTTCAGTAGCTCACGAACAACTGCGTTGTCTGTGATCGGTCTGTGCCTGGTGCCTGCATGGCATGGCAATGGCCTGCAGCCTGTGCCTGGGCTAGGGGGTTTCACCTCTGCAACTGGTTCTCCCCCACCCAGCAAATCAACAGTCGACTACTGCACGCCTATCCACCAACCGATCACAGACAACGCAGTTGTTCGTGAGCTACTGAAGCGTTCCGAGGCAGCAACTGCTGAGGTGGGTCAGAGATGGGTCCTGAATACATTTGATCTGGGTGTCTGCATGAAAGCCCTTCCCATCATCTGGCGCTGGCCAAATGAATTTGCTAGTCATGTAGTAACGATTGGACCCTTCCACACATCCATGAACTACATCGGGATGCTCACTGGACACAAGATGCGTGGTTCTGGATATGCAGAGATTCTCTTTGAGGCACAACTAGTAACAAGTGGATCTCTCAAAGGTGTTCTCAGTGGAAAGGCCTACGCAAAGTCCCTCTTTTGCCTCAAAACAGTGTGTGAGGCAATGGAGAGGCTGTTGATGGAGAGATTCACTGAGGAGGAGAACATCATGATCTCTGACCCTGCTGTGCTTCTCAGAATGACCCAGTCTTGCAACCGAGAGCACCTCGATGAAGCCCTCAAAGACCCCTCAACTCTACTCCTCATCAAAAATTTGCATAAAATTTGCATAATTTTGCATAAAATTTGCAGCAGTAATTTGCATAAAAATGGTATGTGGGACTATTTTTCAGCTTGGGGCCATAGCTAGTCATTTTCTACACATTTTTTCCAATCTGGAAACACTGATTAGAAGTATATCTCCGGGGGGTGCAGGGGGACCTAGTCTTCCTACTAGACTAAATAGTATCGTTTAACTCAATGGACCAGGTTAACTCTATCAGCATGGTCCTTCTTGTTCGGCTGCAGCGCCGAACTCGTGGTACGCGTTCATTCCGTCGTGCAGGGCTTCGTGGCGAGTGCTCTTTCGTTCCGTCGGGCAGGGGTTATCGTGGCGAGTGCCCCTGACTCCACGTTTGCTCTCGTTTATATTGGACAAACTGGAGTTAATCCCCTGTCCGCTGAAGGTTAATCCCCTTTCCGCTAATGCCCCGAGGTCATGCATGTACCAAGTCCTGGTATCAGCTCGCTCCCCTCCTGTTGTGAGTTCCGTTTACCAAACGATAGGGGGGTGCTTCAGCCAGGGGCTGTGACCAGGTGGACAAAAGATTATCATGTTCGGGCGCATTCCTGACTCATTTACAAACTCGTCTTTCACAGAGTTTGCATGTAAAATATATCTGCTTTGTTACCAGGTTAATTAATAAGTTACCAGTGCCAATTAATAAGTTACGCTGAGTTACACTTCCACAGTATCAATGAGATACAAATGCAACATTTCAGAACCATATTTTTGGTAAAGGTTAACATATTTTTCTTAATAGTCAAATCTGACTATTGTATATAAATATGCACATAACTTTATCAAATATGTATAGTTTGGCATGATATTTGCAGGACATCTTACTGGTATCACTGGAGTAAAATATACCAAACTACACAAACATACCCACAGTAAAAGTCAAGATAAGTCGCGTGATTTGAAAATTAACAGAGTTCAGCTTTGAGATTTTTTGTACATTTTTGTGACTGATCTGTATATAACTTTATCAATTCGTTATGGAATGGCCTAATACTTCTTGGACACTTTACTGGTATTGCTGCGATGATATATGTCAAATTTCAGAACCACAGCTTCAGTACAACTGAAGTTATCAGACATTTTCTAAGTTATACATTTTCTATTTGTCCGGCCATTTTGTTTTTGGTATAAAAAAATTAAAAAGGCCCAAATCAATGGGCATCCACCTGAAATATGTTCAGTATGGGTCATATTAACTAGCTGACATGGATGCCTGCTCCTAACATTCCGTACCCACTGAAGTGGAATTTGAACATTTTTCCACCAGTCTATGAGGGAGTATTCTGATGAAAGACAGAATGATAGTGTTGTGGAAATGGTTCATAGGGGTTAATATTAAAAGCTGAGTAATAGTTATTTACATATTGTATGTATGAGTATAAGAGTGAGGCAATTATGCATCGATATTTGTGTAGAAAGCTGTAGCCTTCCCTCCTCATGTTTTTTTTTTTTTTTGTTTGTTTTGTTGTAAACAAGATCGAGGCTTGTGTGAGAGCGAACAACAATCACAAAAAAAAAAGGATCACACAAAACATACAATAATGGGAGCGGGAGACAATATGGGGAGAGAGAGGGAACCACACAAGCACAACAGCAGAGAACAGGGACATCAGGAGATGTGGGGAGGGGGAGGGGAGGGGGGTGGGAGACGTATAAAACACATGGACACTGCGAGGACCTCCAGGAAAGAAGTTGGCATTTCAAAAAAGTGGATCTGGGGTGAATTAACGGGGGTAGAAAAGATCAAGGTTTTGGATGGGTGAAGATAAGAAATGGTGGTGAACAGCTGTTTTAAAGACCTGGAGGGAAGAGTGGGGTTGAAGGGAGTGAGGGAGTTTGTTCCAGAGGCGGGAGAAAAGAGGAATGAAAGATGAAGGTGAGCAGAGAGTCTTGATTTTGGCAATTTCACCAGAAGAGGGTTGCTATCAGATCTTGTGCGACCTGCAGGAATATTTGGGGGACAGAGCACAGAGAGAGCTGGGGGAGCTAGCCTGGATAGGAGTCGGTAGAAGACAGAAAGACCACCAACCTGCCTGCGGTGAGTGAGTGAAAGGCCCTCACAATCGGCTTCATCGCAGGAGATTCCAATGATTCTGAACGCTTTGGTTTCAACAGCGTGAAGCCGAGCTAGGTGTGAGGCAGGAGCACTAGCCCAGAGGGGAGAGCAGTATTCCATTGAGCTGCGGATGAAAGCCTTGTATGTGCTGAGGAGCTCAGGTGTGCCAAGGAAGGACTTCACACGACGGAGGATGCCCAGTCGGCGACTGGCTTTGGAGGCCAGCTAGGAAATGTGGTTTTCCCAGGAAAGATCATGGCAGATAGTGAGACCCAAAAGATTGAGCGACAGAACTTCTTGGAGAGGATTGTTGAGATGGGAGGGTTGTCCAGTTGGTCTTTTCGGAGAGACAAAGCAAGAGTGTGAGATTTGTCAGGATTGAAAGACATGTTCCACTTGTTTGACCAGTCTGTGATTTTGTCCAGGTCTGCAGAGAGTGAGGAAGCTGCAGACTGCCGATCTGAGGGATTAAAATAGCTTTTCCCTTAAATTCCTGATTAATGTACTTTCCTTTGTAGTCTGTCCTAGATGTGTTTTAAGAGAGAATTCTGCCTCACACAGGCACAGGTTTTGGTGGGAGGGTGAGTCCCGGATATTTTCCCTGAACGCTTGAGGATGGGTCAAGAGGCTCAGGGAAGGGGCTCCCCCCTGATTAATGGCTAAACGACCAATATGTGCCACAGGGTGTAGCCAAGTGACGGAATATGATGGGGCGTGCACCAAAGGGATAAAGATGGGTGCAATGCAAAAGGGGGCCGGAAGGATATGCACCTTGGTCTACGTTGTGGAAGCTTTTCTCTTTGTGCACGGTCTCACTTCAGACACATCCTGCCACATCAGCACTTCCCCACCCGAAGCCTGCAGTCCTGCCTGTAATCTCCTGAGGTCCCACCTGCAGCTCTCCTCCATCGTGCCTGCATGAATACGATCTGACCTCGGCACAAGACCTAACTTTCTCCCCGCCATCTCACATCTTTCCCTCTGGGACTTGCTGTACTCGAACAAGCACATCGACGGTATTTTCAGTCTAGTCTTGGTGTGTCTTGAGGTCTTATCGTTAGCTAATCATGGACCTATCGTACGACCCCCCATGCATGTGGTGTATAATAGTTGTATAGTTATTGTACAGCCATTGATTATTTTGTTATCCCTCCCCTGTTGTTTAAGAGACTTTGCAAAGTAACTGGGTCTCTGTCGAGTGATTTGAGCTGCCCTGATCATAAGCCACAGCATGGCTCTTGGTCATCCGTGAAAAGACCGATTGTGTTCAGGAGCGATTGGCGTCCCATACAAAATGTACCCCCGCATCCGGCGCAGCAAAACTGCTCATGCCGCCAATCAGTGCTGGGCACGAGGAACGTACCAGCACGTTGCTCTACCGGCTCAACCATTTCACCAAAGTGCGGTGGAGAGCCATCTAAGCCCTCCACTCTCGTCGGAGCGTCTGAACCGGCATGACCACTTTAATCGTGGTTCGTCGGGATTCGGACAGGGAACTGGCCCGGTCCAGCCGATTGTAACATTATTTCATGTTTCCACGACAGGTTTGACTGGTGACTGAATGTCACCTTTCAAGGAGGTCCATGATCTGGTACTTCCTGTTGTCACTGGACCAGACCTTCGTTTGTCAGACTTGATTATTCGTAAGAATTTTATGTAACTCGTTTCAAATTTCCAAGCTGCCTTGTCCCCTTGGATGAAGGCATTGTAAATATTGATGAAAAGTCACTCGTGTTCTTTACCAGTGCTTGCAGGGCTTATTTTTCCGGTGTCTATTCTTCCTGAACCAACACCATGGTCCAAATGAAATTACCCATATTAATAATAATAGGGCAGATGTGATGAACGTGACATCGCAAATCTTGGGCATCACTCCTTCCTCGACAGCATGATTCTGGAAAATCCATGGAAAATAGATGAGGGCAGGTACAAGACAAAAGTTTATTTCATTTGAAATTAAACTAAACAATATTTTTACAACTGGTACACCCGCTCATTCCGGCAGCAGAAAAAAGGGTTATTCCTCTTTGGGGTATGTAGATTGCAGTAGATCTATGGTCGGATCTCAAGAACATTGGGTGTGTGTTCATTTACCAAGTTTCTTGTGAAGAGATCGCCAAATGGTTTAAGCATTTGAGCAAGCACTCCATTCAAAACCGTTAAGGAATGGCTGGCTTGGCAAGCGCTAGCTAGCTGCTTGGTAAAGGAGCGCACACACAACCCGAGCTTGTCCCTTTCAGTTTCGTATCAAACAGCAGGAGCAAGTTTCAAAGGTTCGCCACGAAAAATGCCACGGCAGAGGCAGACAGGGCCATGTTATTAACCCTGTAGCGGCTACCGCTGGGATCGGTTGGTGGATAGGCGTGCAGTAGTCGACTGTTGATTTGCTGGGTGGGGGAGAACCAGTTGCAGAGGTGAAACCCCCTAGCCCAGGCACAGGCTGCAGGCCATTGCCATGCCATGCAGGCACCAGGCACAGACCGATCACAGACAACGCAGTTGTTCGTGAGCTACTGAAGCGTTCCGAGGCAGCAACTGCTGAGGTGGGTCAGAGATGGGTCCTGAATACATTTGATCTGGGTGTCTGCATGAAAGCCCTTCCCATCATCTGGCGCTGGCCAAATGAATTTGCTAGTCATGTAGTAACGATTGGACCCTTCCACACATCCATGAACTACATCGGGATGCTCACTGGACACAAGATGCGTGGTTCTGGATATGCAGAGATTCTCTTTGAGGCACAACTAGTAACAAGTGGATCTCTCAAAGGTGTTCTCAGTGGAAAGGCCTACGCAAAGTCCCTCTTTTGCCTCAAAACAGTGTGTGAGGCAATGGAGAGGCTGTTGATGGAGAGATTCACTGAGGAGGAGAACATCATGATCTCTGACCCTGCTGTGCTTCTCAGAATGACCCAGTCTTGCAACCGAGAGCACCTCGATGAAGCCCTCAAAGACCCCTCAACTCTACTCCTCATCAAAAATTTGCATAAAATTTGCATAATTTTGCATAAAATTTGCAGCAGTAATTTGCATAAAAATGGTATGTGGGACATTTTTTCAGCTTGGGGCCATAGCTAGTCATTTTCTACACATTTTTTCCAATCTAGAAACACTGATTAGAAGTATATCTCCGGGGGGTGCAGGGGGACCTAGTCTTCCTACTAGACTAATTAGTTTAGTAATAAAATACATACCAGTTAATAATAAAGTCATGACCTTTTGTAAACCTGTGTCCGGTCATTGGAGTCCTGTGAGTCTCTCAGCTACAAATTCTTCTACAATTTGGAGGCACCACTGACATCAACTGGACACAAACAAGTCTTTAAAAGGTAAGTTTGTCTTGTTTTTGGTCCAGTATGATTTACGAACTTGGGAATAATTATGTGTATATACATGAAGGATTTGGAGTGTGGGACTTGTGATTGTCCATAGGTGATACAAGGATGAAACGTGTTAAATGATTCTAATTATTCGTGGGCTTGCGAGTATATGTACAGTATACGCTGGGTATTAAAAGCCTTACTCTGGTCTGCAGGCAAGTCGGCTCATGAAGTGCACCATGAAGCGATTTGTTTGTCGGTTCGGTAAGGTCCGTACACGTGTACAATCGTGTACACCCGTTTTAAATAAATAATTTTTTTTCAGTTTTCCCGCCATGCCTAAACCTCGTTCGATCAACAAATAAATTCATGACAGACAACCCCCCCTCATGCCGGTCCAGAATTATGATGAAAGATGGCGATTGGAAAAAAAATTGCATCAAATTTTGTCCAGGTCCATCACTAAGCCTTTGAGACATGCTTCACGGTTGAATAAAAAACCACCGTTTAGAGGCCATTTTTCCCCGCAAAGCGAGGGTTGGCCTTTTCGGGGACCGTGATAGGTGTTGGTTTTTGGTCCCCTTTTTGAAGCAATGTTTTGCGACCGGATGCCCTTCCTGACGCCAGCCCTTTTTGCCGCCTTCAACGACAAACAGGGAAGTTTCACGGTTGAGTGAAAGACACTCGTTTACCCACCCGTACACGTATAAAGTACTTTTTTTTTTTTTTTTGCACTTGTTCAAAGCACTCGACTTGGAGCCAGCGACTTGCTCGGCGCTCGGCGAGCGACAGGGAACCGGGAAAGGGAATTATAAAAATTGCATACCAACACTCCCTCACTGTCCCTCATTGTCCCTCATGTCCATTCCGGCACCCTGTCTCTTGCTCCCGTTTTTTTTCCCTCCCTTTACTTCCCATTGGCGGACGTTTTGCGAGAAGCAAAGCGTTTTGCAGGACGCTTGGGTGAAACAAAACCGGTGCTGTTTTTTTTTGACGAAATTTGCCAGATAAATAGCATGGGTGACACGACGAAATGATTGGATTTTGGTTCAGGTCCGAATCCAGATCCGGCCTATCAGTGGGATACAAAACATAAACTGGTCACCAAGGTGGAGATATAATAATAATAATAATTCTGTATTATTTAGTTAACCAGTTTGTGTGAAACCTCAACCTAAATATAAAAATTGATCTGCTTGGTGTTAGTTTAAGGGCTGTTCCAAATTTATCCTGATTATGAGAGATAATTACAGGAAATGTGTACTGTTCTTGTTTGGAGATTATGAGACAAAAACAGCAGAGTGGGAATCGGCAGACAATGGAACAGCTAGCGACGAGTGTTTTGTGAGTAATAACCACTCTCTGGTCGAGGCTCATAGAAAAAATGGATACTTATTGATTTGGCACGCTTACAATAGATATTAATGGCGAGGGTTCTGTGGTCGTTCGTTTTGGCTTTGCGAATGGACCAAACCATTGCATGTAAATAGGAGGGGGGTTCTGTGGTCGTAACTGCCACGTGGTTTCAAAGTTTTTGTTGTTGCTTGCACGCATGTTTTTTTTGCAAGCACGTACGGGCAAGCACGTACGTGCGGGCACGCCCTAGTATATATAAATAGAGGTAATATTGAGTTACGGAATTAATTACTTTCAACAATGCAAAGGGTAAACCAAGAAGTTGAATGATATGATTGGATATTCTTCACACTTATGAAAGAAGTTGAATGATATGATTGGATATTCTTCACACTTATGAAAGAAGTTGAATGATATGATTGGATATTCTTCACACTCAGGAAGAAGTTGAATGATATGATTGGATATTCTTCACACTCAGGAAGAGGTTGAATGATATGATTGGATATTCTTCACACTCAGGAAGAAGTTGAATGATATGATTGGATATTCTTCACACTTATGGAAGAAGTTGAATGATATGATTGGATATTCTTCACACTTATGAAAGAAGTTGAATGATATGATTGGATATTCTTCACACTCAGGAAGAAGTTGAATGATATGATTGGATATTCTTCACACTCAGGAAGAGGTTGAATGATATGATTGGATATTCGTCACACTCAGGAAGAAGTTGAATGATATGATTGGATATTCTTCACACTCAGGAAGACGTTGAATGATATGATTGGATATTCTTCACACTCAGGAAGAAGTTGAATGATATGATTGGATATTCTTCACACTTATGGAAGAAGTTGAATGATATGATTGGATATTCTTCACACTTATGAAAGAAGTTGAATGATATGATTGGATATTCTTCACACTCAGGAAGAAGTTGAATGATATGATTGGATATTCTTCACACTCAGGAAGAAGTTGAATGATATGATTGGATATTCTTCACACTTATGGAAGAAGTTGAATGATATGATTGGATATTCTTCACACTTATGAAAGAAGTTGAATGATATGATTGGATATTCTTCACACTCAGGAAGAAGTTGAATGATATGATTGGATATTCTTCACACTCAGGAAGAAGTTGAATGATATGATTGGATATTCTTCACACTCAGGAAGAGGTTGAATGATATGATTGGATATTCTTCACACTCAGGAAGAAGTTGAATGATATGATTGGATATTCTTCACACTCAGGAAGACGTTGAATGATATGATTGGATATTCTTCACACTCAGGAAGAGGTTGAATGATATGATTGGATATTCTTCACACTCAGGAAGAAGTTGAATGATATGATTGGATATTCTTCACACTTATGGAAGAAGTTGAATGATATGATTGGATATTCTTCACACTCAGGAAGAAGTTGAATGATATGATTGGATATTCTTCACACTCAGGAAGAAGTTGAATGATATGATTGGATATTCTTCACACTTATGGAAGAAGTTGAATGATATGATTGGATATTCTTCACACTTATGAAAGAAGTTGAATGATATGATTGGATATTATTCACACTCAGGAAGAAGTTGAATGATATGATTGGATATTCTTCACACTCAGGAAGAGGTTGAATGATATGATTGGATATTCTTCACACTCAGGAAGAAGTTGAATGATATGATTGGATATTCTTCACACTTATGGAAGAAGTTGAATGATATGATTGGATATTCTTCACACTTATGAAAGAAGTTGAATGATATGATTGGATATTCTTCACACTCAGGAAGAAGTTGAATGATATGATTGGATATTCTTCACACTCAGGAAGAGGTTGAATGATATGATTGGATATTCTTCACACTCAGGAAGAAGTTGAATGATATGATTGGATATTCTTCACACTTATGGAAGAAGTTGAATGATATGATTGGATATTCTTCACACTTATGAAAGAAGTTGAATGATATGATTGGATATTCTTCACACTCAGGAAGAAGTTGAATGATATGATTGGATATTCTTCACACTCAGGAAGAAGTTGAATGATATGATTGGATATTCTTCACACTCAGGAAGAGGTTGAATGATATGATTGGATATTCTTCACACTCAGGAAGAAGTTGAATGATATGATTGGATATTCTTCACACTCAGGAAGACGTTGAATGATATGATTGGATATTCTTCACACTCAGGAAGAGGTTGAATGATATGATTGGATATTCTTCACACTCAGGAAGAAGTTGAATGATATGATTGGATATTCTTCACACTTATGGAAGAAGTTGAATGATATGATTGGATATTCTTCACACTCAGGAAGAAGTTGAATGATATGATTGGATATTCTTCACACTCAGGAAGAAGTTGAATGATATGATTGGATATTCTTCACACTTATGGAAGAAGTTGAATGATATGATTGGATATTCTTCACACTTATGAAAGACGTTGAATGATATGATTGGATATTCTTCACACTCAGGAAGAAGTTGAATGATATGATTGGATATTCTTCACACTCAGGAAGAGGTTGAATGATATGATTGGTTATGCTATGAGCCAATTGATTAAGGAAAATATTTTGTGATGGCCATATTGGCAATTTCGTGGCCATATTCGTGGCAACTCAGTTAGTGCCACTGCACCTTTAAAATGCATCCCTGCGTTCATTTTTCGATCGATTGAGTTGAAATTTTGAACAATCGGATCTGGACTGTCGTTGTTAACGACTCTAGCATGCACTCGTCCAATCAGGATGGAGCGGTATGGTCCCCGGATCATCACTGCCCGCAATTTTTAATTAATTTTACTTTCCTCTTGGTCATATAATTTTGAAGACATGCATGTCATGATAGAGGAAATGTTTGTTCTGTTGAACGGAATAAATGTTGTTTATTTGTGTGGGTGTGTATTTTTGTGTATTTTGGATATATTTTTGACGACTAATTCCAGTTAACATCCTGCAAAATTTGCTCGTTTGCTGGCCGAGTCGAAATTGCGTTGAGTTTCTATGGCATGCGCCATTAAAAGCGCTGTGTAATGGTTGAGCTCCCTTTATTTCGTTTTGGTCATGCGGATGAGCAAACAAAGTGACAAATGCTGCGGCTGGAGCAGTAGAAGCGATGTTTTTTTAAATGGAAACGATGTAATGAGTAATTAAAAGTGGGAGGGGGCAACACCACGCATACCTCTTTTAAGGTGTGTATAAACCCTGGAATAAACGTGGGAGGGGGCAACACCACGCATACCTCTTTTAAGGTGTGTATAAACCCTGGAATATTTCAGCAATCAATACAATGCTGAAACTATGTAAGTTAAGTTAATGAGTAATTTAATGAGTAACTTAATCAGTAATTTAATGAGTAATTAAATGAGTAATTTAATAAGTAATTTAATGAGTAATTTAATGAGTAACTTAATGAGTAATTTAATGAGTAATTAAATGAGTAATTTAATAAGTAATTTAATGAGTAATTTAATGAGTAATTTAATGAGTAATTTAATGAGTAATTTAATAAGTAATTTAATAAGTAATTTAATGAGGAATTTAATGAGGAATTAAAAGTGGGAGGGGGCAACACCACGCATACCTCTTTTAAGGTGTGTATAAACCCTGGAATAAACGTGGGAGGGGGCAACACCACGCATACCTCTTTTAAGGTGTGTATAAACCCTGGAATATTTCAGCAATCAATGCGATGCTGAAATGATGTAATTTACTGTGTAAGAGGGTCGACCTTGGGTTTGTTTGGGTTTGTTGTTTATTTTTGTGGGTGTGTATTTTTGTGTATTTTGGATATATTTTCACGACTAATTCCAGTTAACATCCTGCAAAATTTGCTCGTTTTCTGGCCGAGTCAAAATTGCGTTGAGGTCCTATGGCATGCGCCATTAAAAGCGCTGTGTAATGGTTGAGCTCCCTTTATTTCGTTTTGGTCATGCGGACGAGCAGACAAAATGACGAATGCTGCGGCTGGAGCAGTGGAAGCGATTTTAGAATTGTTCAATGATTATTCGATATTGTTATGACTTATTGTCAATAGGTATACCAAGTGGCCATGAGGTAGCCTGTTGCTATGTACAGTTTTATTCTATTGTTGATTATACCACATAGCTGTGGTGATAAAGGAAATGTTCGTTTAAATAGATGACTATGATATGACCATGACTATAAAATCATGATGATTATTATGAATGATATCATAGGGTTCAAATGCAGAATGATTGCATGAACTTGGGAAAGAACTTTCAAGCCCTATGGGATAAATTGGGTGTTACAAGCGATGGAGTTTCAAAATTTAGCATGATTGAAGGAATTTGACAGTCTTATTTCAGGAGTTTTACGAAATTTAAATTGCCAAGAGATTTTGGGTACTATTAAAGGAAAAAATGATGAGATTTTTTTCCAATGAACTTTAATATCTGCCATCCATTTTGGCTGTCTCACGAATGAAGGATGAGTTGCCTTTAGTGGTTGCAAAGAAAATTTGTGGAGACCAGGCAAAATGGGGAAATATGTCAGATATGACCCTAGGACAGGACGGTGATTCATCAATTGACATGAGGTACGAACCAGAGGTGACGACCGATAAAATTCGATCTCAGTCAATGGATGGACCTGTCCTGATATCATTGGGGAAAGGGCTTATGCAAGGAGTCATCCAAAATGATTAATTTGATTTATTGATGAATTAATTGAAATTGAATAATTGATTGAATTGTTGATTGATTGAATCTAATTGATTGAATTTAATTGAATAAATTTAACTGAATAAATTGAACTGAATAAATTGAATTGAATATATTGATTGTTTGATTGATGAAAATGCGGTCTCAAGAAAGAAGCTTTGATATCTTTGCGAGATATTATCAATGTGGAGACAACCTGGGAAAATTGAGCAAGGTGGTGAGTTTATATACAGATATATATGTGCGGTTACCATTGTGTGATTTCCCCGTCAACAGAGCGGACACCTGAGGATTCACCCATTTCATACTGACCCTCCGGCTCATCTGCAAATACTGATCTGTGAGATTGGATTGTGCAAAAGCCACAGCTGAGGGAGATTCTCTGGAAATCACCGTGTGAACAGGTGGAGAGACCCTTCCTGGAGGTACGAGTGAAGCTTTAGAGGAACAAACTACAACACATCCAACGCTACTTTGATAAAAGGCAGAATGGGAAATGGAGCCTGCAAGAATACACAAGGACAACCAGAGATTCCACAAAAAGGTACTTGTACACATCATATGTACGACCGTTATGGTGCAGAAGCTATAAGGCAGGTCGAGAATTGGTATTTGTGGACAAAGGGACATGATGAGGAGTTTCCAAGAGATGGTACATTTGAGCGAAGTCGATTGGAAAGATTAGAACAAAGATTGAAAGCCAGAAAGAGACAGAATCTAACGGTAGACTGGCTTGCATTCCATCTTTGGGATGGTGAATCCAGACAACGGGAACAGCAAGAACGGATAACGGATCTAGAATTTAAAATAAAAAGGATACAGGATACAGTGGAGGAGACAAATGCACAACTGCCCTCGAAATTAGGAATGAAAGTGACAGTTGTCCCATCTGATTTCCAGTTGTCTCCCCAAAAAGGACGGTACAGAGAATTTTTTCGTGTTTCAGGAGATAACGAGAGATTGCAGTGGCAACTCAGGGATGTAGAGATGCAGCCCAGCAATACAAGTGCACAGGTGCACAGATTAGACAACGACAGAAACCGGTGTTTCAAGTGTGGACGGATGGGACATTGGAAAAGAGGATGTCCGTATACCAAAAGGAAGACAAGTTCATAGGGTAAACCAAGATCAAGGGTACCAGTGCTGACCGATACCTCAGACAATGATTAGGCCTTCATTGCGACAAATCCCAAATGACGATTGGCCTCAACAAATTAGATTACTGGACAAACATGAATAACTGTCGATGATTCTTGGGTCTGAAAAGTTTTCGGAGCAAGAATTATTCATTTTTTCTTTTGCTTGTAAGCAAATTGATAATTAATTGATCAAATGCCGAAATTGGATCTTTTATGTTGGGCACACAATTTTAAATTTACAAAGTTGGAACAATTGCTTTGCAAATTTTAAATCAAGGGACAAGGGTCACGTGATGATCAGGTGGGAATTTCGGACTATTGTTCCACATGATTGATGTCAGTGGTCGACTGACATGTAAATGGGTGTGTAGTCAAATTTGGATAAATTATTGTGGGAACTGAAAGGGTAATTTCAATGTGACATCATAGGGGTTTTCTAAGAATAAACTTTTTGGTCCATTTGTGTATTAGCATTTATAAAAAAATTAAAGGACAAATTTTATGAAATTGAAATAAAATTGACACCCATCTTGATCTGTAAATAATAGTTCCAACGCAAACAAATACGCATAATGCATGTGTGTGTGTATTTTTGTGTGTCAATGTTAGTGTTTTTTATTGTTTTGTGTATCAATCTTACAAGATTGTTGACACCGACAGTGTGCCTGTCTGGAAATGGATAGTTTTATGTGGATGGGATTGAATATGCAGAGAATCCGTAAAATAAAATAGAAATAAAATTTGATTATGAACATTATCTCTTTTGTCAAGGGAGATGGAATATAAAGATTTGATGTGCTGGGTTATGAGCAGCCATTAATTAAATAGTAAAATTGTGAGTAATTTGGGGATTCCATTTTTGATAGAATTTATATGAGAATAATAGCTATTTATGGATATGAGCTTCATAAAAAGAAATGAGGGAGTACAAAATTATCCAAATTTGGGAGAGGTCTTACACTGACTTCCCAGAATACTCTGCTCATGGATTTATATATATATATATAAACTTGAATTTTATCAGCATATAAATTGTGCTGCATGTATGGATGTGTATTAGGCATAGATGATATGGGAAAATAGTAAAGAAAATCTTGCTGATTTGAACAATTGTGAGTTTTAAAACGGAATGCATTGTGCATCTTAAACCAAGGGGCAGACATGAACGCGCTGTTATGTTATTTATACTCAGAACGCGCTGTTACGTGTACCTGCAACATATTTGTTAATCTCGCACACCTATATTGGCATACTGGTGTCAGTAGTACTCACTGGGTGCATAGAAATGGATGAGCAACAGTTAAGGGGGTGTAAAAAAAACACTTACTTGGATATTTTCTACAAAAGTAGGGGTTTCAATAAGTGGTACCATACACATGGGATTCATCAAATTAAGTTTTGGAGTTCAAGCAAAGTCACTGGTTAACAGATGGGAATGGATAGTAAATAAATTCTTCGATGCTGGGTAAATGAAGTGAGATATTACAAAGACTTATTAGAGCTATTGTTCTTCCTTGCAGCAGTGGGAGAAAATTTAGATCCAACATAATGAATCTATAAATGAATGTGATAGGGATAATATCCTCAATTTGTACTAATTATTTGATTGTGGGTAAAGGAATTAATTAATCGTAGTGGATTGTTAACAAGCAGCCTGAAATGTCCTGAGAGTGTGCATCCATGTAATCAGAAATCCCAGATTTGTTTTTACAAACAACATTTTGGTAGAGATCTTATGTGGACGAATACTTGCTTGGTAGATAAAACGGTACTGCATGTTGGCAGCCACTTCAGTGGCCATTTAGGCCGAACAAATAGGAAAAAACTGTAATTGAATATGTAATTTACAGATGAGTATTTGGGAAGTAAAAAGGGAATTTATTGATTTGGGAGACATTTTTCGAAGGTTTATTAAAGTGTTGCAATATGACATTTGGCAAGGAAAATTATTGGATGGGAAAATTAGATCTGTTTATAAAATGAGTTTGTTGACCCATTGAAGTTAATTCTTTGAATTGTTGTTTAATTAGCATTTTGAGTTCAAATTGGAAATAGTTTGGTAGAGCTTTGGTTAAAACCTTTGGTTGCAGTGTTTTGGAACAAATTGATAAACCGTAGGAGGTTGATAAGAATAGAAACAAATATGGACCTAAAATAGAAAGATTGTTATGATGATATGAATAAATACTGAGATTAAAAGATTAAATCAAGTGATGTTGCAAATGAAACAGTAGAATTAAGATAATGGCATAACGACAATGTTATGAGTTGTGTCAATTACAATATCAGTGAACTCATATCACCACGAGTGACACACTGTTAAAAAAAAAAAAAAAAAAAGGGAAAAGAAAAGTGGAGAGGAATTATGGTAATAATACATTATGTTTAATTTGTTGGTTTGGAAAAAATTGTTGTTGGGAATTAGGTATTCCCGTTTGTGATTGTAATCATATACAATGCTATTCTTAGTTTAGTAATAAAATACATACCTGATTGAATATTATTTGTGTGACGCATATAAATGAATATAACTTTTGTGTTAGGGAAAAACAACAAATTGTTGAATGTGAAACTGTCAGAAGATATACATGATTATGCTGATTTCATGGTAAGATGTACCCTATCTGATCCAGTGTGTGTGGAAAGCAGATTCAGATGTGACTGAGCATAAGGATAAGACGAGATCACATTTTGGAGGGATTGCTAACGGAATTGGGAAGAAGTTCGAGAAAGAAAATTTGTGGCTAAAAAATGAAGTTAATCGTGGCATACACCCTCTTTCTCAAAGAATGATGAAGACATTCTCCCGTGTAACTTGGAGATGAATGCTTACCTTCACCAAGGAAATTTATGTGACCATTTGCCTGGATCACACTGCAACATATGAAAGAAAGGCGATCACTTACTCTTGTTCGAAGGCTTCGAACATTCACCACATCAGAAGTTGCAGGACAACGACATTTTACCTGCAGCCTCTGTGAAATGCGGGGACATATGTTATTACTTCACCAACGTCCGGGGAACCAGCATGGAGCTGCAAAAAAAACGGCTGTGCCCTTGTCACAACAGCTGTGCACGATTCTGCTGGTTGCTCCTGGTAAGGACCATGAATGACCTGAACACCATGGTCCCAACATCAGTGTGGATGCATCCGGCATCCCTGTTCCACATCTTGCTGGCCAATCAACGTCACACCAATACTTGCTGCCCACTCACAATGAGGGAGGAGGCAAGTCGACTACAACTGGGTGAAGGCCTTGTTCAGGAATTACTATGGTTTACAGCAAAAAGTGGCAAGAATGCTACAAGGAGAGCAGGGTCAGTCTATGACTCCGAAATGTCACCACAACAGCGAAATCCTACACGAAGTAGTGCAGGAGCTATGAAGACATTAGGAGAAAATGTTTCATACCAGGATTCAAACACAAGTGATCAGCCCTTCCTTTCAAACAAAGTCAACATTTGTGTGGAGGCAAACGTTTGTTGCCAGATCGTGCAGATGCTTTATAAAACTTGAAAATGAAGTGAAATTGTTGTATCTTGGTGATGGTGAAGTGTTGTTTTGAAAATATATTTGTGATGCAAATGCAATAGATTGAACGATATGGAAGGAGTAAATGACCAACGAAATGTTTTGTGATTCTTGCAGGATGACGGTGTATGCCCAAGGGAATTTGATTACCAAAGTGATTGATAATTATTTACTTATACTTGTAATGATGTTTACTTGTAGTGATTGATTAATTTACTTATACTTGTAATGATGTTTACTTGTAGTGATTGATTGTTTACTTATATTGATGTTTAGATTAATGGTTAATATAAACAAAAAACAAAAAGATGAGGGAATTGTGGAAGTGTAACTCAGCGTAACTTATTAATTGGCACTGGTAACTTATTAATTAACATGGTAACAAAGCAGATATATTTTACATGCAAACTCTGTGAAAGACGAGTTTGTAAATGAGTCAGGAATGCGCCCGAACATGATAATCTTTTGTCCACCTGGTCACAGCCCCTGGCTGAAGCACCCCCCTATCGTTTGGTAAACGGAACTCACAACAGGAGGGGAGCGAGCTGATACCAGGACTTGGTACATGCATGACCTCGGGGCATTAGCGGAAAGGGGATTAACCTTCAGCGGACAGGGGATTAACTCCAGTTTGTCCAATATAAACGAGAGCAAACGTGGAGTCAGGGGCACTCGCCACGATAACCCCTGCCCGACGGAACGAAAGAGCACTCGCCACGAAGCCCTGCACGACGGAATGAACGCGTACCACGAGTTCGGCGCTGCAGCCGAACAAGAAGAACCATGCGGATAGAGTTAACCTGGTCCATTGAGTTAAACGATACTATTAGTTTAGTAATAAAATACATACCAGTTAATAATAAAGTCATGACCTTTTGTAAACCTGTGTCCGGTCATTGGAGTCCTGTGAGTCTCTCAGCTACAAATTCTTCTACAATACCTATGAATTGTTCTAAATATATGAATTGTCCTAAATATATTGATGCAAAGATATTATGTTTTAATCACATGTTAAAATCATTTATTATATAATAAATTATTTTAGCATAATGTGATTTTAGCATATGTGTTTAAAACATAATTTCACCAAATCATTAGGCGTTAAACCTCTCACAAACTTGAAACTCATTATGGAAAGATTCACGTATTTTCTGTATATGCCGGCAGAAACTGGCTATCATATTATGCAATTTCTGATGTTTGCAGGATGTGGTGAACTGAGTTGAGCTTCAACATGGAATCCAAGGTAAAATGCCAGAGCCAAAAGCGGGGTTCTGACACAAGTACTGACTGGACCCTCTGCATCTTCTGTCAAAACAGAGACCCAAAGAAACCAACGAGAAACCTCGGAGACGCCGGAATTCAAAGAGTCCGTGAAGCCGCTGCAGAGCGCAAGAAGTACAATGACTCTGAGAACTGGCACACTGTTGAAAGAATTCAAAACATTGACTTTAAGGAAATCACAAAACAGACTGAAGTCCTGAATCACAAAGACTGCTATTCGACGTTTACAAGTTCGTTCAAAATAACTCGACTCAGGAAAAAATATGAAAGCACTCTTGCCACCTCAAGCAGTGCACCTGAGACAAGTTCACCACCGAGACCATCTCTACGCAGTAAACTGTCCATTATGGACACTGATTTGTGCTTTTTCTGCCAAGAGAAAAGTTGCAAACAAACGTATTTGGTCGCTACCTTTGATGTTTCTGACAAAATTCTCCAAGGAGCTCAAACAGACCCTGTGTTGCGGTGTCGCCTGGCAGGAGTAAGTGATCTCGTGGCTGCTGATGCCAGGTATCATCTTAAGTGTTATGTACAGTTCAATAGAAAAGCATCGAAATCTAGTACAAGCACAACTCAAACGTCCAGAGATATCTGCTTTGAGAAAGTCGCATCTGAAGTATCGACTGGACTGGCCCGAGGTGAAATCTATACGCTTCTAGACGTTTGGGAAAGGTACAGGTCTTTGCTCAGCGAATTCGGCATTGACGCTGGACCATACCGGGACAATAAATCCCGCCTCAAAGAGAAACTACACCGACTTCTTCCAGGACAGATCAACTTTGTACCTCAACTCGATCCACATCAACCACAATTGTTGTTTTCCACACTGTCATCTAAGATCGCTGTTCAGACACAGAAAAGGCGTTCGGATGAAATGGAGACAAAGAGAAATATGGATGATCTTAGGCCAACCCAGTTCTCGCGCTCAGAGACAGAAGAGTTGTTGACCTTGCATCACTGCGCGTTACGCATTAGAGGTGACATCAGTTCTCGTCCAGGCCTAAATAATTGCACGTCAGTTAGTAAGGAGAGTGCCGAAAAGATTGTACCGGAGAGCTTGTTTCTATTCCTCAGTATTTTGCTGTCTGGGGAAGTGGACGGACAGGCTGACGATAAATTTGTGAAGCGAACTGCTTTGAGCATAAGTCAAGACCTAGTCTACGCAGTGTCGAAGCACAAAACGCTCACACCAAAACACGTTGGACTTGGCCTAGCAATTCATCAGGCAACACGTTCAAAATCGTTGATTGAACTCATCCATCACGCAGGACACTGTCCCAGCTATGACCAGATACGTAGACTGGACACAACTCTTGGAGTTCAAAATCTGCAACACTTCGCAGATTGCAACAATACTCCTGTCCCTTCAAATATATCATCCAACAAGTTTTGCCAATACGCTGCTGATAACATCGACATTATCGAAGAAACGTTAGATGGTATGGGGACGTTTCATGCGACGCAGATGGTAGTTTACCAGAGAGGGACCCCTCAACATCAGCAACAGGAAGTACTTCCTCTTGGAAAGTCAAGGTCCTTGAAGGTCCCTCCCGAACTTCATCGTTTGGAGAAAGTCACTCGCCAATCTTCTCGAGAAGATCCTAAATTCACAGCCACCTTGAATGAGACGATGTTTACCCCAGATGATCAGGTGTCTGACGAAGCTTCTGCCCGAGATATGGCCTGGATTCTCTCTCGCATCTATGGCTCTAACAGTGACGATGTGCCAGCGTGGACCGGGTTCAACCAAGTTACAACACAAGACAAACACGAGCTCTGCACAATCGGGTATTTGCCGCTCCTCAACGCCCCGGCCCACGAGAACGACACGCTGTGGACAGTTATGATGCGATGCCTGAGGATTTCCAACATTATAAATCCTGGCCAGTCCACAGTCATTACTCTGGACCAGCAGCTGTACTGCAAGGCCAAGGAAATACAGTGGGCAAACAGTAATGAATGCAAAACGATATTCTTGCAACTTGGGGGGTTCCACATTGTCAAGAATTTCATGTGTGTGATTGGAAATCATTTTGCAGACTCTGGTCTTACGGAGGTGTGGGCGGAGAGTTCCGTTTTTGGAGAGAATACAGCTCAAAATAACATGCAGGCCAAATCCACGGAGGTATATAATAAACTGGAGAGCCAATGACGGCTGTCGGCTGAAGCTAGCGGAAGTTGCTTGGCGGCCATATTGGGAAGCCGATTGTGTCTGCGTCCGTGTTTGATCTCACAATCAGCTGATCTCACAATTTCTGATTCATTTTGGATGCTTACCGACTGTAAGGAGTCTTATTTGTGAACGCGCTGTTTCAAAATGCCACAGTGTGTTGCATTTGACTGCACAAATACCTCAGGGAAGGCCTCCACATGCACATTTCACAAGTAAGTGACAAACCGCGATCGCGGGTGTTCTGCTTTTTCAGTTTTTGGCGTGGTCACGGTGGTGGGGCTAGGTAATTAAGTTTCAATGTAGTTTCAATGAAGTTTGAACACTGTGTTTGAATTTGATGATGTTAGACCACGCGCAGGGTGTGCAATACGACACAGATCTCAAATATAACTGTATTGTGTATTCACTAGGGCTATGTGAGTATGTCAGACTGATGTCTGATTGACTCATTCATTGATTCAGATTGAAGTATCGAGATTGACTCGTCAGCTCGTGATCATTGTCAAGTGATTTAATTTGTGATGAGCTTCACTTAATTGTCCAGTCTACTACTGTCAGGGTTTCCATGCCCTCCTGTGTCACTCGTGAGCAGAAAGAGCAAATGGGGGTTACTTGTGGAAGGTACGAAAGTCCGACACATGGCAAACATTAGCAGATGAAGTTGTATTTAACTATACATATGAAACTCAAAATATTATTTTGATATGGAGTCGTTTTGACTCGGATGTTTTGACTGCCCTCTGAGGTTTTGACCCGCAACCACATTTTGTGACCACAATGTATTTTGTTTCAAGGTTTCCAAAGGATAAGGACTTGTGCTCTCGATGGACATCTGCCCTGAGAAGGGAGTCCTTCTACCCCACCCCAGGCACCACAGTTCTGTGCAGTGATCACTTCAATGAGAGTGACTTCGACAGGACTGGTCAAACCGTCCGACTGAAGCCGAAGTCCGTCCCCAGCTGTTTCAACTTCCCAGCACATTTAAAGAAGGTAAACTATGCTATGTTGGTATTCCACCTATGTTATGATAGTAACCCATCACATGCCATGTCTGCTGCTTCATATGCAGCTCCTAAGACATAGTTTTATGGAGAACAACTCAGTTGCTTTTTATTTTAAAAGATTTAGAGCTGAGCCGAATCCCATTTTGTACACTTTCTTGGCATTTCCCCCCCGAAGCTTTGTTGTAATAATATTTAACAAAATGTTTAGTCTTTGAAACAATGTTACAATACGTCCAACGCAGTCACATCTATTTCTAATTAGAACCCCAATCTAATGAACGAAGCTTCTAAGCAATCGGCTCAGCCCTAAAAACAACTTAATGAGTATTAATGGTTCACCTTTTCTTTTCTTTCCAAATAGGTTACAGCTTTGAGGAAAGCGCCAGTGGCCAGGTCTGTCATCCAAGAAGATACACCAGAACCTCAAGCCACTACTCAAGATCCTGAACCTGAGGTGGGACCCTCATTTCAGACCACAGATCACTCCTACTCCGTCACAAGTCCACTGGTATTGAAGCACAAGCTCGATGAAGCAGTCCACAAGCTGGACAACTTTCGAAAAAAATTAAAAGTGAGTCAGCAACACAACAGAAGGTTAGCCAGAAAAGTGGAGTCCCTGAATACCATCGTGGAAGACCTGAGGGAGAATGGGATGGTCACCGACAATTGTATTGAAATGCTCAACACAACATTCTCTGGTGTGTCAAAAGCTATTGTGAGCAGAATGCTGAAGAACAAAGGCAGCGGCAAACGCTCGAGAGATGAATACGATCCAGTCATCAAAGCTTTCGCACTCACTCTTCAATTTTATTCTGCTAAAGGATACGACTATGTTCGAGAGACATTCGACTTGGCACTGCCAAGTCCATCCACAATCCGGAAATGGTACAGCGCAATTGATGGTTCACCTGGTTTTAGTGCAGTTGTATTCCAAGCACTAGAGAGCCGGTTTAAAGCAGAGAAGGAGACTGGCAAGAGAACACTGTGTAGCCTGATGTTAGACGAGATGGCCATCATGAAGGCAATTGACTTTTTAGGGGACAAGGTATTGGGGTACGTCGACATCGGAAACGGAGTCCAAGATGACAGTGCTCCCCAGGCCAGCAACGCACTGGTTTTCATGCTGGTTGCACTGAATGACAGTTGGAAAGTGCCTGTAGCATACTTTATGATAAATGGATTGTCGGGGAAGGAACAGGCGAATTTGGTGACACAATGTCTACTAAAATTGCATGATATCGGTGCAGAGGTGGTTTCCTTAACTTGCGATGGACTCAACATCCGCTCATTTGACAATGTTACGTGAGCTAGGTGCCGACATCACGCCGCAGAATGTGAAACCAACATTTCCCCACCCAGCAAATCCCGAAAAGAAAATTTGTGTTGTACTCGATGCATGTCACATGCTTAAACTTGCAAGAAACTGTCTTGGATCCATGAAAATGATGGAGGATGGCAACAAAAAAGTCATCGCGTGGAAATACATCCAGGCACTCTTTGATCTGCAGAAGAGGGAAGGCTTGCGTCTGGGAAATAAGCTCTCCCGGAAACACATCGAGTGGAAGAGCAATGTCATGAAGGTGGACACAGCTGCTCAGACATTGAGCACTAGTGTGGCAGATGCAATTCGGTTTTGCAGGGACACTTTGCAACTATCAGAATTTCAGGGCAGTGAGGCTACCTGCCAATACATTGAAACATTGGACAAACTGTTTGACATTCTAAATTCTCGCAATCCATTGGCACGAAACTACAAGGCACCACTCATGACATCACGAGAAGGACTTTTCCTGCCATTCCTGGATACTGCCTACAGTTACTTGTCCAACATCAAAAACATGAATGGTCAAGTTATGACCAATACGCGTTTGAAAACCCCCTTCATTGGTTTCATGATCTGCATAGAGAGTGTCAAAATTTTGTATTTCACATATGTCAAACCTGCCTCATCTCCCCTGCGATACCTGCTCACGTACAAAATGAGCCAAGACCACATTGAACTTTTCTTTGGAGCGGTCCGCATTGCATGTGGAAGTGGGAATAACCCAACGGCCCGGCAGTTTGTTGCCGCATATAAGCGCCTCTTGATGCGACATGACATCAAGTCTGCAAGTGGGAACTGTTCTGCACAGGACTCAACCAGAATCCTGAATGCGGCTTCCTTCAAGTGCGTTGCAAAGCAGGCTGTGCCTGACGAGAGTCACGACATGTTGGTGGCCAGACGATACGACCTGGAGTTGAGATCGCCGGCAAAAGAGGACCACGACTATGCGGATATTCCAAATTTTGAGCAACTTTCCATCTTTACAGAGTCATGTGTTGGCTATCTTGCCGGCTATGTGGTGAGGATGGTGAGGAAGACTCTGAAGTGTAGCCAATGTCTTTCTGCATTGACCAGTAACAACGAAGAATGGCAAACCACACCAATGTACAGCCTGATTGTTACCAAGAACAGGGGTGGCCTCATAGTTCCCTCGCACAGTGTTGTTCGTGTCTGTGAGGCGACTGAACGCTGTGTCAAGAGGCTCCTGGCTGTAAGCAATGGCAAAATGCCTCGTGAAAGTGGGATAAGAGTGGCAATTTCCACTTCTGTCCTTTCTGAGGTCGGTCGGTCTACATTTGCTTCCTTGGATCGGCACATGTTTGACTGTGAGGCAGACAGCAACCATGTGTTTGCTTTAATACATTCTGTATCACAATCATACAGCAAGATACGTTTCCATCATGTTGTGAGAACACTCGATGATGACATGAAGGAAGAGCGCATCAGGAAAAAATATTGCAAACTGGTCCTGTTTGCTCACCAGTGAGGCAACACCAGAGCAAGCTGAAATATAAGAGCGACCTCATCTCTACATGGTGTGGGTGTGTTTTGTGGGTTAACTGTGAATTGTGTGGGTTAACTACATGACAGCGTTTCATGTCATTTATGTGACTGACTCACTGTTGATGTGTTGCTGACCCATGTCAGTGTAGAATAAACTCTGGTTATCATTATATCTGCGTGGTTTCTAACATCTCGGTAATAGAAACATACACATCTTAGTTACAATATAATGACTGAATTAAGTAACATCATATAACATGACAACAAATCAGATCTTTATATTGAGGAATATTATAGAACAAGCCAAAGAATGGCAAACGACGATGTACCTCAATTTTATAGATTTCTAGAAAGCTTTCGACTCCTTGCCCAGAGAAAGTCTGGGTCATAATGAAGAAATACAAAATTAGTGAACCTTGTAAAAGCCCTTTACCAAGACTTTCAATGTGCGGTCGTCGACCAAGGTGAAACAACAGAATGGTTCAAGGTGAAGACAGGAGTTAAACAGGGGTGTAACATGTCAGGATTCTTATTCCTACTAGTGGGTGATTGGGTCATGAGAAGAACGATAAAGAACACCGAGCGGTAATTTTGGGCACTTTTTTTTCAAACAAGCTCTAAACCATTGGATTCCCCAGGAAAAATGCGTCTAGAACCAACTTCAAACTTAATGAACACCATTTCCTTAAAGAACGGGATTCTGAGCCCGAATATCAGTTCAAATATTAGTATTCTATATTAATTAAATAGTCGGCGGTCCTAAAATTCGCTCCAGCTGCATCATCGGTGCGCCACGCCTTTGCTTTGACAGGCTTACGATCGGCTTCCCAATATGGCCGCCAGACTATTTCCGGTGGCTTCACGGCGGCTAATGCTGCGAGGTGGCCAATTGGCTCTCCATATTATATACCTCCGTGGCCAAATCGTACAACCGGGCTATTCGTGCACACAAGCTAACATTTGAAGCTGTTTGGAAAACACTCTGGCCGACATTCATCGTATGGGCTAAAGATCACCAAGTAGAAGAAGTTGAGCTCCAAACATTATCAGTCCACGTCGTAGAAGCTTTGGAAGCACACAATGAGCGAGATGTGACCAGCAACAAAGTCAAAGCACTGAAAGACGCAGTTCAGCACTCCAGAATAACAAGACTGTTGGACGACTTCCAAGAGACACAACCACCCACTACCAGATTTTGGGTGACGTACATCAAAATGATCTCCATCTTGTTGCTGTTCCTGCGTGCAGAGAGAACTGGAAATTGGAACCTACATAAATCGTCCTTTGCTGCAATGTTACCCTGGTTTGCTCAGTATGACCACGCAAACTACACTCGCTGGGGGGCAGTTTATCTTGCTGACATTATGATCCTTGAAACAAGCCACCCCGATGTTCACCAGGAGTTCATGAATGGAAATTTTGTGGTCAAGACAACCAATAACACATTCAATCAGCTATCGACGGATCAAGCCTTAGAGCACGTCAACAAAGTCGGCAAAGTTACCGGTGGTCTTGTAGGAATAACGAGATCAGAAGGAGCAAGAGATCAATGGTGCCTCACATTCAACGAACGGAGCAGAATAGTAGATGACACAAGCGCCATGTTGGACATGCATGCTACAGATGAAGACTACAACCCTTCTTATGTAAAAGAAGCCGGACCCTCAAGACTAAAGCGGGACAAGGAAGATGTTCAGAAGATTGTCGACCAACTGAAGAAATTCGGCATTTTTCAACACCAAAATCTAGCTGTCGTTAGCCTGGCCACTCGAGATGTAGCTTCTCCTCAAATAACGGAATGTCTTCTGACAGCACATGCACAAGGGCAAGACAAATTGAAAGAATTTGTGGGCTTACGTCTCATCACGAAAAAAGTGGGATTCCATGACAAGCTCAGACAGTCGAAAAGCCTGACGCTGAAAAGCATGTATCAGGTCCAGAACAAAAATTCGACTCTGAAACAAAAACTCGTCAAAGCAGACCGTAACCTCTTTCAACGCTTGCTTGTTTCAAAAGAAGCTGGACGCGAGGTGGACCTGAAGGAAATCCTCAGCCATGAACTTTCGCCGGTTCCTCTATCACTTGCAGACACATCCGGAGCAATGCGATCCACAAACAAAGCAGCTCTCGGAAATGTCCTTCAGACAAGAACAACTGTAGAGAAAGAGCCGCCGACAGCAAATCTGAAAACGTGTGTAATCATCGATGGCCAGGCACTTGTTCAAGCAATCGGCAAACCTGCAAATGCCCACAATTTTGGACAACTCGCAGACCGGTTCGTAGCCTCTGTCTTCAGTCACTTCAGTGACACTTGCTCCAGAGTTGACGTTGTGTTTGATAGGTATGAAGCACATACCATCAAGGACACCACTCGGATTTTACGGACCGGGAAAACCCGGCCAATACGTCGCAAAGTGGACAACAGGGATGTGCCATTACCCGTCAACTGGAGGCAATTTATTGACCTCCCAGAAAACAAGCAAGACCTGGAACACTTTTTGAGCATGGAGCTCATTCGTCAAGCAAGGTCGACTCAACCGAATCGTGAAGTCGTGACATCTGGCGGATTCCATGACCGAACGGCGGTTGAGTCATCCCGTGGAACGGACGTCAACTCCCTCAAATCAAACCACGATGAAGCTGATACCAGAATATTGTTACACGCCAAGTCTGTGACAGATCTTGGGTTTGAGCGTCTGATCATTTGTTCCAGGGACACAGACGTCCTTGTTCTCCTCGTTCACTTTGCCAGTGACTTATCTGGAGAGCTTTGGTTGCAAACGGGAACAGCGAAGCAACGGAGCTTTGTTGCTGTGCACGCTGTAGACCTTGATCCAGCTCCCCGCCACAATCTTCCAGCATTCCATGCCCTCTCGGGCTGCGACACAGTCAGTCAATTTTGTGGCATTGGCAAAACAATAGCATGGAAAACGTTCATCAAGAACTGTCCCTTATTGGACGGGCTCGGACGCGGCACACTTACTGAAAGAACACTGACAGATGTAGAGAGCTTCATCTGCAGACTGTATTCAAACAATGATAACAACACAAACATCAATGACGTGCGTTTCAAAATGTTCCTCAAAGGTCACAAAGAACCAGAGAAGTTGCCACCAACCCGATCTTCTCTGAAGCTGCATATCAAGCGAGCACACCATCAGTGTACAATTTGGCTCTCTTCACTGATCGCACAACCAGATATATCTTCCCCGGTGGGAAATGGATGGAACAAGGACGGTACAACTGGAAATATACTTCCTCATTTGATGAGTGATAAACCATTTCCAGAGGTTTACCTCAAGCTTACACAATGCCAGTGTAAGAATTGCGAATCTCACAGATGCAGTTGTCGTCTTAAGGAGCTAAGATGTACCGCTGGTTGTGGTTGCGCTGACGGAACGTGTCGGAATCCTTTGAACAGTGCCCAAGATGACTCGGACTACACCACCGAAGACTGATGTTAATATTATCCCAACACAGTTTTTTTTTGAAATCAAACGAACTTCATCAAAGTATGTCCGTACATTTGTACAAGCTCAATATAATGCATCAAGATGTAATTTTCTTAGATTTTCAGAGCATTTTTTCATGATTGTCTCTCCATAGGGAAAGAAATAGATAAAATATCACTTACATCGTTTGAGGAAGATGTGTGTATTATTATAATATGTCCAAATACAGCAAATTTCATTGTTATCCTGTATAAATACAAAGTTGTGTAATTTTATTACAATCCGGAGTTTTCGGAGTTTTCGATAATGGCGGCCACTTTGTTTTGGCTGTATAATATTTTAAAAGGCCAAATTTGATGGGCATCCACTTGAAATATGTTCACTATGAACCACTTTAACAGTCTGACATGGATGCCAGCTCCTAACATTCCGTACTCCCTAAAGTGATTTCTAGGCCCCTTTTCAGATTTTGCCTCTAGTCTATCAGATCACTCTCCTGAATAAATCCTGTCTTCTCCATTTCTTCTTATAATGGCCACTATTATTCCAACAATATGATGGGGTTAGCCGGGGGATGTCCGCTCTTCATTAAGGATACCATGGGATCTTTACCGTCCACCAACGAATGCCGGTAGACGGCACGCCCAGTTTAACATCCATCCAAGGGGACGGCACACAGATTGAAAGAGAGACAGCTTGGAGGTGAGTGTGCTTACCTCGAAGCCATCCTACCAGCCACCTGAACAGATCCTCTCTGTTTCAGATAATTTTTGGCTTAATTAACAATAATGGCTTCGGTTTATTATTTTGGAAGAGGAAAAGCAAGGAAGAGTAAATGAGGAAAAGGGATGAGGAAGAGCAGGAACAATTATTTTGGTGAAACCTTCAACTGCTCATAATGAAGTTTGAGCCTTCAGAGGGAGGTAAGAGCTTCATTAGCCCCTGCTGGACTTCGTCCAAAATGGGGGTTATGGATTCGGTCTCGTCCATCAATCCATCTGTCCGTCCGTCTGCAACCATATCTCGGAAGGGTGTGGACCGATTTTGTTCATACTTGACACAAAAACAATACATCATGGTATCCATGTGCACATCATTTTGTTTGGCGATGTGAACAAAGATGGCCAACTGGCGGCCATTTTAGTTGAAAAAACCCGATGCTGAACACGTCCTCAACCATTTCTCGGACTTGAATTTACCCATGTAGTTCAAACTTGGCACACATATCATGAATGATGGCTTCCATGTGCCTGTCATTTATTTTTCAAGATCAGATCCAAAATGGCCGACTTGCAGCCATTTTGCTTCTTAAACGTGTCCCCAACCATTTCTCGGACTTGAATTTACCGATGTAGTTCAAGCTTGGCACACATATCATGAATGATGGCTTCCATATGCATGTCATTTATTTTTCAAGATCCGATCCAAAATGGCCGACTTGCAGCCATTTTGCTTCTTAAACGTGTCCCCAACCATTTCTTGACATGCATGGACCGATTTTCTTCAAACTCGGTACAAAGACAATATATGAGAGAATACATATGTAGAACATCTTGGTTTGTAATTCGATCAAAGGTGGCTGACTGGCGACCTTCAACTCTGTACAGCAACATTAGTAAAAGCACGGGAGCTATGACATTTTATGTCTTTTTCTTCTTGTTATTCTTTTGTATGCAGCCTGTGGGTGTTGGTTGCATCATTGCTGGGAGTGCACCTATGCCACTGATGCAGTGTCCCCTGTTTCCAGTAATCGGGTACGGTACTTATTTTACCGACCTTGGAAGGATGACAGGTTGAGTCTCACACCTGGTGCTATTTAACGGTTCAACAGGGGGCTGAAACTCATTACCCTAAGATCTTCAGCCAGTTATCTTAACTGTAAAGCCAACACTGGGCTTACCTGCAAGCTCAATGTTTTATATCCTATAACAATGGAACATTCTCTTCTTCTTTTCAAAATCATACTTTTTTCTCGAACTCACAAGCTTTGTCTTTGTTTCTGCAGTTTTGAATGTGGCCGGAAGTACGAACAAAAAAAAAAGGTAAACAAAGAGCGGCCATTGCTGGAGAACTTTCAACAAAAGGAAGTTGCAGAGATGCAACAAGGAGAGTTGAATCCACTAAATTCCACTAATTATCATTATCTTTGCTTCCATTTGAAAAATTATTATTACCTCCGCCACGAAGGTGCATGGAGGTTGTTTTCACCCCTGTCTGTTTGTTTGTTACTTGAGAAAATCGAAGATTTCTCATTAATATTGTTGCGAATATGGAATTTGGCCTCCATATCCGCTTGTAAATATTCCCTTATTTCCCCAATACTCCCCAACTATCCCCAATCCCCCATTCCCTAGTCCCATTGTCTGTAAACAACACTATGTAGAACCGACCTTCCCCTTTTTCCCCCATTAAATGTCGTGCCCAGGTCCACCGCATCTCACGTAGACAACTTTCGGACATCTTGCTAGTTATTCTTAGTCTATGTCAGTTAAGGACTCGTTTCTATTAATTATGACTCTTCGTTGCACCAGAATGTGATTATATGGCACCAGTAGTGAGTTTAGGACCTTCCCATACCTCCTTCCATCTTCTTCCCCAAACAACAACAACAACAACTACAACCACGGCGCGCGGGGGGAGTGTGCGTCCTCCCACCAGCTCGGTTAGCCGCCATGACCATGCGCTCCACGGGGTTACCACGAAGGGGCTCCCTGTCAGCCCCTCGTCAAGGGCGGAGCCGGTAACCCCCCCCCCCCCCCCCCCGCACGCACCCAATGAGAAGCGACGTGCCGATTCCATCTGGGGCGGAGCTAACGAGCCGAGGGCGTGTCACTCCCCGCCGGATATACGCAGCGACTTGCCGGACGTGACGTCAGATGCGCCCCCAGCTTGGAGAAAGAACGTCGCCTTCCGAGCGCTGTAACCTCCCTGCATCTCTGGACCGGACCGAGTCGATTCTGCCTTGAGCCAAGAGTGCACCTTGAGCCATCAACTGCCTGCCTTTCCTTGCCATCAATCCCCGTGTGAGTCAGCCTTTTGTCCCGTTTATCTGTCGTCTGTTGGGGTTAATATAAGATTGTGTTTAAGTGCCCACCTTACTATGCTGTCCCTCTGGTAGTTGTAATCTAACCTTCCGAACGAATATAACCTCCTCCGGAGGTCTTGAGAACTGAACCCTGGTGTCGTGTCCTTTGAATCCCAACCGTGTGTCATTTTCCTCAATTGACCTAGCGTAGCGCGACTAGTCAACGTTCGAGTATAATCGGGTAACTTGTGCAGACGTGGTCATACCAAACCGCTCGGTAAATAACATCTTTAACCGCGTCTGTAACAATTGGTGTCGAGGAGTGGAATTCGAACCCGGGACTAAATTTATTAGGCCCAAATTTGTAGTAGAATCGATTCGGAGCGCGTTTCCCGCGCGTTAGTAGGCCCAAATTTGTATTAGAATCGATTCGGAGCGCGTTTCCCGCGCGTTATTAGGCCCAAATTTGTAGTAGAATCGATTCGGAGCGCGTTTCCCGCGCGTTATTAGGCCCAAATTTGTAGTAGAATCGATCCGGAGCGCGTTTACTGCGCTCGACGAAACTATAACGGCGAAATTTGATTTTGTTATACGGAAATAAAAACCCGAATTTTGAAAGTCGCGCTATGGCAGACCAAGACAGCTGGGGTCCGGTAGTGGAGAGTGAGGCAGGGTCGGTCCAGGACCAAATTGAGGGACGCGAGGAGAGCGAAGCAGCGAGGGTAGCAAACGCACAAAATGGCGCCTCGCTGGTCACCGCGCCCGCGACCGTGGCAGCGCCCCCGGTGGATTGGAACTTGTTTTTCATACAAATGAAGGCCCTTATGGCCCAGAATAGCGAGGAAATGAGGGAGGAAATGAGGGCTCAGAGTGAGCAAATGGGGAACCGGATGGATGCTCAGAGTGAGCAATTGGGGGTAATGGGAAACCAAATGGGGGTAATGAGGGACGAAGCGAGGGGTACTGGTGAGAAGGTAGACAAAAATTTTGAGGGGTTAGACAATGGGATAAAAGAGGTGAGAAATGGGTTAATGGGGGTAGAAAATAGAATGGCTGCCCAGGAGAATCAGATAGAGGGAGTGAAAAATGGGTTAGAGGGGTTAGAAAACAGGATGGAAGGCAAATTGAGGGACATGAGGGACCAAGCAGAAAGGGAAGTTAAACAAATGGAGCAGCAGATAGAGGGGGTTAGAATGGGGGTAGAAACCAAACTGGATGCTCACAGGGAGGAAATGGGGCAGATGAGGGTGGCATCTGGGCAGGAGATGCAAGTGATGGGAGAGGAGATCAGAAGAGGAGTGAGTGAGGAGGTCGGAGGAGTGCGCGAGGAGGTGAGGCACTGTAAGGAGCACATGGAGAAGGAGGTGAGAAAGGGGACTGTAAAGTTACAAGGGGGTATAGAGGAGTTGACGCAGGAGGTGGAGCAGCTGACGGTGGGACAGACGGAGTTAGTGGAGCAGGTTCAAAGGAACACTGCGGTATTAGGAGGTTTAAAAGCGACACAGAGAGAACTAAAAGATGACTTGGTGGCGACGAAGAGGGAATGTCAGATGGTACGTGAGGGACTGACAACGAGGTTGGACGAGGTGATAGAGGTAATGGAGACGAAGGACCGGCAGGTGAGGACGCACATGGAAACGGTCAAGGTAGCCTTGGAGGACGAGCTTGAGGAGACGTACCGGGGAATAAAAGAGGTGAAGCACAAATTAGAAGAAGTGGAAGAAGGGATGAGCGAAATTAAGAAGCGACGGAGAGGGGATAAGAAAGAGATAAAAGAGGAGATAAAAGAATTGGTCCAAAGTCTGTGTTTGGATCGTGATGATGTGCTCATTAACCGGATGAGGGATTCGCAGGTGATGGAGGAGAAGCGAAGAGGAAGAGGACCCGGTGTAAGTGGTGACCAATATGGTCGTGCGTATGATGCGCCAGGGGATTTAAGAAGCTTGGGGGTCGAGATAGACCCGGGTGTTCATGAGAGGCCGTTGGTGAGGTGTGCGACAGGTCTGGTGTGCGAAAAAGGAGGTGTGCAAGAAAGTCCGACTCTGGGGTGTGTGAGGAAAAAGTGTGTGCCAAGGAGTGAGGGTGCTGGCGAGAGTGAGTCGGTCGTAGCACGTGTGCGAGGGAGCACATGGAAGCGTGGTGTGGTGAGTGTTACAGAGGGTGTGACGGGAGAGTGTGCGCGAGAAAGGTGTGTGACGGACAGGTGCATGAGGAAAGAGTGCGCTGTCAAGAGTAAGGGTGAGTGCGCTGTCAAGAATGGAGGTGAGAGTATTGAGAGTGACAAGGAGAGTGAGTTGGTTGTGACCGGTGAGCGAGGATGTACACCTGGGATGGAAGGATGCACACCTGGAATGGTAGAGCGTGAGTGGGAATGCACGCTGGAATTGGTAGTGAGGCACGTGGTTGGGTGTGCGAATGAGGGCACACCTGTGATTGTCACAGAGGAGGTGACCGAGGAGGGGGCGCGAAGCGGTGTATTGGTGAGGTGTGCGAGCAACGAATGTGTGCCAAAGTGTTCGGTGGTCAGGTGTGTGACCAAGGCTGTGAGTGGAATGGGTGTACCTGGGTGTGTAAGGAAAGGTACGAGGAGCATGGGCACGGCTGGATGTGTGAGCAAGGAACGGGCTGCGGGGTGTAAGCGTCCAGGTGAAGCATCGACGTTAGACGGGGTAGAGTTTAGAACGACTTATAGCCGACTCGGGCCCTCGGTGCGTGCCGGGCTTCGCGTGCCGCGAGAACCAGCGGGGATCCGAACCACGGTGGTTTCGAAAGAACTGCCGTGCGCGATCCACGCTGGGCCTCGCGTGGAACGGCCGCGTCCGGGCTCCACTAGACGGAGCGGGCCGCCCGATAGGAAGGGTCGTCATGGCGACCACTTTCTATTGAGACGTGCCGGCAGGTCGAGATCGGGACATTGGATGGCTCCACGCCGAGGTGGTGCGTGGGATCTCGGCCCGGGTAAGCCCCCATCCCTGCCACGAATGCGGGACGTATCCAGCCGCTGGCACAAAAGAACCCGCGTTCATGGCTCGGCTGTACGAAGCCGAGCTTTCGAAGGAAATTGGCGCACCGAGAGGATGTAATAAGTAGACGGGTGATGGTGATAGTGATAGTGATTTAAAACGAAATTTAGAAAAGTGAATAGAATTGGCAGTAAATGGAAAATTTTTGAATTGTTGGATTTGGACGAGCGAAATTGGTAGTGAGAGACCCCCGATGTGGTGGGATGGCAAATCCACCATCCCTCACAGATGGGGGCAAAGGAGCAATAGCTTATGGGGTGATGGCAGTGAAAACTAGCCCGGGTGGGTTAGGTTATATTGTAGGGATCTAGCGAAGATGACATTAGGTGACGATAAGGTTTAGTTAGTGACTGATACCTGTAGTGGGGACGCAGGTAGATTAGTATGGATGATAATGACGAGGGAGCGCAATAGTTTAAAGGGACGACTGGGAAGCGCAAGTTTCAGAGGGGAGTAGTTAGATGAGATGATGCTGTGTGAGGATGGAACAGGTGTGATTGAACAGGTGTGATTGCACAGGTGTGCAACTGGACAGGTGTGTCGAGCAGTGTGTGAGTAGTGAGTGTGTGGATCAGCGCGAATGCGCTTGGGGAGAGAAGGGTGCAGGTGGCACCAGGTGTGAGAGCACAGGTGTGCAAGTACAGGTGTGTGGAGAGAGTTGGAGTAAGTGGTACGGAGTGGTGTGCATGGTGCGAAGGTGTGGATGGGGGAAGAGTGGACCCCTTTCACGAGTACCCGGGGCGGGTAGTGTAAGTGTTAGGTAGAGGGTATAGGTAAATTGTGGTTGGATATTGGCATCTGTGGTGCGGTGGCAGAATGGTGTTGTGAATGGGTGCATTAGTGTTGTGGAAATGGCTGGGCGTGTAGCCTGTTAGTGTGTGTAGTTGGTTGGGCACTCCACCACTGTGAGGATGTCAGCCAGGTGAGGCCGCAGGTGGGCTCTGGGAGCCGGTAGTTGTGAGTGGGTGCCTGAGGATCCCGGGTGTGGATCGGGCAGCCCAGTGCCAGAGAGGGCACCGAGTGGGGAGAGCGCCAGAGGGGCCTACCCCAGTTAGATAGGTTAGGGTGAGGAGCAGGTAAGCTCGGAGGCAACTGCAGTGGTGGAGGTGTGCAGGTGGGTAGACCCGCTGGGAGAGGTACACGCCACAGCCCAGAAATTGTGCGAGGGCACCGGGAGATGAATCGGGGGAGTGAGACCCCAAATTGAAAAGCACCACAGTTTGGTCAATGGGCATTGGTTTTTAGAACCCATAGTGTAAGAGGGCCAATGGTTTGGCCGGAGAAAGACCCCGGGTAATGTAAAGTTGTTAAAGTCATTTAGGAAATAGTTAGGATTGATGAACCTGTCGCACCATACGCAGCCACTTACCTGTGGTGATGATGACTCCACACCTGTGTTTTCTTTGTTTTGGTGCAGGAAATGAGAATTGCTGTTGGATTTGTGAGACGCATCACGACGTGGATGAGACATTGGGGTGATTCCATCTCTCCCTCCCTAGGAGGGACTGATGATGAATTGGTAATGGCAAATTATGATGTTGAGTTGGAGATGGCAAATTTTGATGAAAGTTGAAAATGGCAAATTTGATTGGTTAGGAGGGAGAGAAGACGAATTTGGTTTATTGGAGGAACGGGGAAGACAGTAGGGATGGTTGTTGATTTGTAAAGTAGATGTTTATGGGTAGTGTTGTGTTTTGTGGATACAGTAAGGGGTAAGGGAGGGGCCATGTAGGTTACCTGGTGGGGGGGGGGGCGTACGGTAGGAACGTACCTGTCTCACCTGGTTCCCATGTGCCCCCAGTGTGCATTACCTTACATTGCGTGCACTTTTGCGCCCTTACCACCTTACTCACTTGTCTTCTTCTTTTGTCTCCCACCTCCGAGGATCTGGCTTTGGGGCAGAGAGTGAGAGGAGAGAGAGGTGCTGGCTTCGCAGTTGTGGGCCTGCACTTTCGCTGCTTGCTGCTTGGATCGATACACCATATGGACCGCAATGTTTGTGGCCACCCACAATGGACCGCAGTTCTTATGCGGCCAAGCACCACCCATGGATGGACATATGGGTCAACGTGGCACCTATGCCATACAAGGTGAACCACTAACAGTTGGCCCCCTGACGGCCACAATAGAGAAATGGCCGCGGTTGGCGCCTTTCTTGATTTATTAAAGAAGAAGGCCAAGTGCACCACACGAAGGCAAGACCAGCGGCAGAACATCGACCGGCTGCGACATCACACAATGATTCATAAACACTTTATTGGTGCACCGGATGGTGCTCACTGTGTGATGGGGTGGTGCTTTTGGTGCTGGGAAGGGGTGCTCTGCACATTATTAAAGGCCGTAAGGCCACAGAGCACTCGTGGGTTGGTGTATCGATGCTGGCATGCGTGCTCTCTCTATGCATAACATCTGCATGTGTCCCTCCAAAAACAGGTCCTGGATCGTAGTGTAAATATCAGCGTAGTCTTGTGTAAATAATGCTCCCTACCGGCTGTATGTTTAGTTTGAGAATTCTTTCCGGATTCGGTTATCCTGTGGGTGTGTTTCTGTGAGGAGAAGGGTGCAACGTCGCAGGGGGACATATTTACTCATTTGTGAATATCTGTAAAACTGTCGCACTCAGGGTAGAGTTAATAGTAGAGGGAACTACATTGCGTGCCACACTAAAGTAGGTAAAAATTTATCGGGTCGGGACGCCCCGAGGGTAGAGAAGGGTGCAATGTTGCGAATATGGAATTTGGCCTCCATATCCGCTTGTAAATATTCCCTTATTTCCCCAATACTCCCCAACTATCCCCAATCCCCCATTCCCTAGTCCCATTGTCTGTAAACAACACTCTGTAGAACCGACCTTCCCCTTTTTCCCCCATTAAATGTCGTGCCCAGGTCCACCGCATCTCACGTAGACAACTTTCGGACATCTTGCTAGTTATTCTTAGTCTATGTCAGTTAAGGTCTCGTTTCCATTAATTATGACTCTTCGTTGCACCAGAATGTGATTATATGGCACCAGTAGTGAGTTTAGGACCTTCCCATACCTCCTTCCATCTTCTTCCCCAAACAACAACAACAACAACAACTACAGCTACAACAACAACTACAACCACGGCGCGCGGGGGGAGTGTGCGTCCTCCCACCAGCTCGGTTAGCCGCCATGACCATGCGCTCCACGGGGTTACCACGAAGGGGCTCCCTGTCAGCCCCTCGTCAAGGGCAGAGCCGGTAACCCCCCCCCCGCACGCACCCAATGAGAAGCGACGTGCCGATTCCATCTGGGGCGGAGCTAACGAGCCGAGGGCGTGTCACTCCCCGCCGGATATACGCAGCGACTTGCCGGACGTGACGTCAGATGCGCCCCCAGCTTGGAGAAAGAACGTCGCCTTCCGAGCGCTGTGACCTCCCTGCATCTCTGGACCGGACCGAGTCGATTCTGCCTTGAGCCAAGAGTGCACCTTGAGCCATCAACTGCCTGCCTTTCCTTGCCATCAATCCCCGTGTGAGTCAGCCTTTTGTCCCGTTTATCTGTCGTCTGTTGGGGTTAATATAAGATTGTGTTTAAGTGCCCACCTTACTATGCTGTCCCTCTGGTAGTTGTAATCTAACCTTCCGAACGAATATAACCTCCTCCGGAGGTCTTGAGAACTGAACCCTGGTGTCGTGTCCTTTGAATCCCAACCGTGTGTCATTTTCCTCAATTGACCTAGCGTAGCGCGACTAGTCAACGTTCGAGTATAATCGGGTAACTTGTGCAGACGTGGTCATACCAAACCGCTCGGTAAATAACATCTTTAACCGCGTCTGTAACAATATATTGGTTGGTCTTGTGCGTTATTCTGTCTGTTTGTCTATCTGTCTGTTTGAATGTCTGTCAATCACCTACAGATCACAATTTTCAACCGATATTCACGAAACTTTACCAAATGGTAGAGTTTGTCATAAGCAAGAAGCCTATTGTTTTTGGGGTCAATAGGTCAACAAAGGCCAAAGGTCACCAACTTTGTCAAATTTCTAAAATTCTCAATTTTCATCCAATTGACTTGAAATTTGAAGAGGATTTGCACATATGGTCACTGAATTCAACTACCAAGTATTTTTGAGGTCAACATCGGCCAAATGGTTAACATTAGCCAAAAGGTCAACATAGGCCAAATTTCTAAAATCCCCAATTTCCATCCAATTGTCTTGAAATTTGAATAGGATTTTCATATCATCGAACTGAATTCAACCACCAACTATATTTGAGATCAACATAGATCACAAGGTCAACATAGGCCAAATGTCAACCACTTATTTTTAAAGTTTCTAAAATCTTCAATTTACATCTGATTGACTTGAAATTTGAACATGATTTTCATATCAGCCAACTGAATTGAACCACCAACTATTTTTGAGGTCAACATAGGCCAAAAGGTCAAAGGTCAACAACCATTTCCAATTTTTTTTAATCCTCAATTTTCATCAGATTGACTCTAAATTTGAATAGGATTTTTATGTGAGTGAACTGAATTCAATCAACTATTTTTGAGATCAAAATCGACCAAAAGGTCAACATAGTCCGAAGGTCGACCAACTTTATCAAATTTCTAAAATCCTCAATTTTAATCCGATTGACTTGAAATCTAAATAGGATTTGCATATCTGGTCATTGAAACCAATCATCAACTATTTTTGAGGTCAACATAGGCCAAAAGGTCAACATAGGCCAAATTTCTAAAATCCTCACTTTTCATCCGATTAACTTGAAACTTGAAGTGGGTTTGCATATCTGGTCATTAATTCAACCACAAATTATTTTTGAGGTCATCATAGGCCAACAACTTATTTTAGGAATTTCGCAAGTATCGTGCTGTGCACGACATATTTCTTGTTTGTTTGTGAAGAAGACATCTCAAAAGGTTGTGTACGGATTCAAACGAAATTTGGTAGAGAGGTAGTGTATATGACAAGGACGAAATGATTAGATTTTGGTGAAGATCCAGATTCAGATCTGGCTAGTGGAATTTTTTAAGCGATTCTTCACCATTGAGAGATTGGGTGAAAAACGATTAAAACCTGATATTTAAAAACGTTATGGACGAGTTATGACGAAACTTGGTGGACGAGTTGGTTAAGTGACAAGAACAAGCCAATTAGATTTTGGTGCAGGTCTGAATCCAGATCAGGCCTATCAGTGGGATACAAAACATAAACTGTTCAGCCTGGCAGAGGTTTGCGCTCTACCGAGTGCCGTTCTAGTCTTTAGTGATGTTTCTTCATTATGTTATTTCCATCTCTTCATGACGCAATGTGTTCTATTGCACAGGTCGAGTTGCTTTCACGATTGGACGTGAAGGATGAACAAGTCAATCAGTTCACAGTGAAAAACAAGATCCTTTCAGACGATCTCGAAAAAGTTTCGATCAAGTTGCCAAAAGTACAACTTCAGCTCCAGAAACAACAGCAATGGAATGAGGAAGAACAACAAAAGAACGTTGAGAGCTTCCAACAAGTAAGGAACCGTTATCGAGCATGTGGGACTACAGATGCCAAGATGATGAACATCATGTTCACCTACACGTGTTCTGATGAGATTGAACACCTCACAGGGGTCGTGCTGCTAATGAGACATTTACAAATGCAAGACCGTTGTTTGGAATTTGTGAAATTCCATGTGAACCTTCCACCTTTAACCAGAGTTGATTCTAGTTTAGACTTTAGAGGGACACCTCCATAATGTATTGATGTTTTTTGATTGATGATGGGAAGGAGTGCGTAATGGTGAGCTGTGTGGTCTTGAATTTTCTTTCAAACCCGTCACTGGGTTTCTTTCTGGTTATGTAGAATAGAAAACAAGAAACTTAGTCGATGACACTGTCATGTTTCTACCTCACAGGTTGATGCACTTTCACAACGATTGGACGTGAAGGATGAACAAGGTAATGAGTTCACAGTGAAAAACAAGATCGTTTCAGACGAACTCGAAAAAGTTTCCATCAAGTTGCCAAAAGTACAACTTCAGCTCCAGAAACAACGACAATGGAATGAGGAAGAACAACAGAAGAACGTTGAGAGCTTCCAACAAGTAAGGAACCGTTATCAAGCATGTGGGACTACAGATGTCAATGGGGTGAACATCATGTTCACCTCCACATGATTTAATGAGTTTTAACACCTCGCAGGGGTCGTGCTCCTTGTGAGACATTTACAAATGGAAGACTATTCATTGGAATGTAGAACAGAAAACAGAAACATTCCTGTCAGTGACACTGTCATGTTTCTGCTGCACAGGTCGAGCTGCTATCTCAGCAGGTGAAATCAACGGATAATCAATTGGATGAGATGACTTCACGGATTGAAGCACTTTTGATGGATCGCTCACACCTGGAGAGCAAATGTTCTGAATTGGAACAGCAGCTCCAGGAACAGCGCAAGAAGCAGGAGCAGCAGGATGTTGAGTACCGTCAACAAGTAAGCAACCGTTATCGAACAATGTGGGACTTGCTCCACACTGTCTGACCTTTGACCACAGAATAACAGATACTAAAGAGCATAAGATAATGTTTCCCTCGATGTGCGATGATTGCTGACGTGTTTTAATCACTTGCAGGTGACGCAGCTCAAGACGGATTTTCAAACTAAAGACAACGACTGGGATGAAGTGGTCTTGAAAAATAACGAAACTGTAAAGGCAGTGGAAGAAATGAAGAGGAAGTTCGAGGAATGGGAGCAACGATCTCAGTCCACTTCAAAAAAAAATTCCATCTCTTATGATTCCAAATCACTCCATGATCTAAATTCACATTCGTTCCACCCCTCCTCTGTCGTTCTTAAACGGATCGCTGACGCGGAAATCACAAATAACCCAATTTGTTATCAATGTTCGTCTTTCATGAATCATCCACGTTCTAAACTCCCCCCTCGCCCCTCCCCTGCAAATCTCCCCCCTTGACCCTCCCCTTCTAAACTCCCCCCTCGCCCCTCCCCTGCAAATCTCCCCCCTTGACCCTCCCCTTCTAAACTCCCCCCTCGCCCCTCCCCTGCAAATCTCCCCCCTTGACCCTCCCGTTCTAAACTCCCCCCTCGCCCCTCCCCTGCAAATCTCCCCCCTTGACCCTCCCCTTCTAAACTCCCCCCTCGCCCCTCCCCTGCAAATCTCCCCCCTTGACCCTCCCCTTCTAAACTCCTCCACCTCCCCTCCTCCTCCACCTCCACAACACATTAATACCTCCACCTCCCCCAACATTCTGTCCCCTCAAAGAACCCCTCACTGTGCCTCATCCCATCACCATCAAACCTTTCATCCTCATCCTTCCCTTTCTTGGAACTCTTCTGTAATCTCTGACACACGATCAACTGCTCTTTCCTACCTCCTCCTCCCCTCCCCTCTCCTGCACCCGATACTCCCCCTCTCTCCTCATTAACGATATGGACCTCAAACATCCGGGGCCTGGAGAGAAAATATTCTGAATTGGAACAGCAGCTCCAGGAACAGCGAAACAAGCAGGAGCAGCAGGATGTTGAGTACCGTCAACAACTAAGCAACCGTTATCGAACAATGTGGGACTTGCTCCACACTGTCTGACCTTTGACCACAAAAGAACAGATACTAAAGAGCATAAGATAATGTTTCCCTCGATGTGCGATGATTGCTGATGTGTTTTAATCACTTGCAGGTGACGCAGCTCAAGACGGATTTTCAAAGTAAACATAACTGCTGGGATGAAGTTGAAATTTGAAGAGGATTTACATGTCATCTAACTGAATTGAACCACCAACTATTTTTGAGATCAGCATAGGCCAAAGGGTCAACATAGGCCAAAGGTCAACCACTTTTTTTCAAATTTCTAAAATCCTCAATTTTCATCCGATTCACTTGAAATTTGAATAGGATTTACATATCAGCTAACTCAATTCAACCACCAACTATTTTTGAGATCAGCATAGGCCAAAGGGTCAACATAGGCCAAAGGTCAACCACTTTTTTTCAAATTTCTAAAATCCTCAATTTTCATCCGATTGACATGAAATTTGAATAGGATTTTCACATCAGCTAACTGAATTCAACCACCAACTCTTTTTGAGATCAACATCGACCAAATGTCAACATAGGCCAAAAGGTCAACAAAGGCCTGAATTTCTAAAATTGTCAATTTTCATCCGATTAACTTAAACTTTGAAGACGATTTGAATATCAGATCACTGAATTCAACCACGAATTATTTTTGAGGTCAAAAGGATGCTCTACCGAGTGCCATTCTACTTTGTTCTGTTTTGTCAAGTGTCGCTCAATGAGTGATTTTTTATTTGTTTGTTTGTTTGTGAACAAAATATCTCAAAAAAGTTGTGGATGGATTCGGACAAAATTTGGCAGGGATGTAGCATATGTCACAAGGACGAAATGATTAGATTTTGGTGAAGATCCGGATTCGGATCCGGCTACTGGAATTTTAAAGTTATTCTTCACCATTGGTATTTTGGGCCAAAAACGATACATCGTGGGATATCTCAAAACGTTATGGATGGATTTGGACGAAACTTGGTGGACCGGTTGGGTCTGACAAGTACAAATAGATTAGATTTTGGTGAAGATCTGAATATGGATTCCGATATGAGAATTATATATATATTTAAGTGATTCTTCACCATTGGGAGATGGGGCCAAAAACGATACATTGCGGGATATCTCAAAAAGTTGTGGACGGCTTTGGACGAAACTTGGTGGACCGGTTGGGTGTCCGACAAGGAAGAAGCGATTTAATTTTGGTGAAGATCTGAATATGGATTCTGATATGAGAATTATTTAATTTCTTTAGTGATTCTTCACCATTGAGTGATGTGACCAACCAGGCCGAGGTATGCTCTCTACTGAATGCCGTTCTAGTTTTACTGACTGAGAAACATATTTTTGTGTTTCGACAGATGAATGGTTATTTCACATTTCTGGAGAGATTATTGAAGGAGTGGAAAATATCGACACGCATCCATTTAATGCTCCAGGATCTGATAGATCTTCACATAGTAAGTAATTTTCATCTTACTCAGGTGTGCCAATTCACAATTAATACCTGTCTCAAAGTTCGAACCACCAACCAACGTTCCGGTTCCTTGAGCTCGGTCGTGCTGATCTTTGGACTCCTCCGGTATCCTCAGAGTTCTCGCGATCGCTTTGTCGATTTTTCTGCTGTTTATTTTGCTGTTTATGTGTTTACTGTGAGCTTGGAGGATTAGTCGGATTTTTCGTACCGTGTTTTTTGAGGCCTACCCGGTTCCCTCATCAGTCGTTGTGTGTCCAAGATCGTCCTTTCTCTGCACTACCTTTTATTATCACATTTTCCTTCTCCCAACTTTTTACAGCACGTGTTGTCTCGCCTCTCCCATCCTCCCATCCTCCATCTTTTCCTTTCTTTTCTGGACGATGTCACCTTTCTATCCCCATTCTTTTTGTGAAGTGCATCACCAAACTCTTTCACGATCGCTTTCAACCTTTCTCTTTTTTACTCAAATCTGTTTTCACTTAACATTGAAAGAAAAAAGGAATCACTCCTCCCGTACTAAGCAAGTGCTTATATATACCTCCTCCTTCCTTCTTCCGTGTTGTTTAATCCCTTTTATTGCAATTCACTCTTCTTCCTTTTTCAAAGGCTGTTTTCAAATCCCCCTTTCAATCATTCCATTTCAAAAAATAAATCTCTTACATTTCTTCCCTTCTCCAATCTCTAAACTCACCTTTATATCACCCCTCCTTTAACGTTTTCAAATGTATCTCTGACAGTCTGACTTGAAAATCTCAACAACCCCAGTTTGCATTGGATGAATGTGGGAGGAGGCAGATTTGTGGGTGAGTTAAGAGGAAACTTTGGAGGAGGATTGGAGGAGTGAGAGGGGAGATTTGAAGGGAAGGGGGAGGGGTGAGGGTGGAGTTTTTAAGGGGAGGTGTTAAGGGGGGGTTGAAGGGGGAGGGGGAGGGGTGAGTGTGGAGTTTTTAAGGGGAAGGGGGAGGGGTGACGGTGGAGTTTTTAAGGGGGCGTTTAAGGGGAAGGGGGAGGGGTGAGGTTGGAGTTTTTAAGGGGAGGTGTTAAGGGGGGGGTTGAAGGGGGAGGGGGAGGGGTGAGGGGTGAGGGTGGAGTTTTTAAGGGGAAGGGGGAGGGGTGATGGTGGAGTTTTTAAGGGGGCGTTTAAGGGGAAGGGGGAGGGGTTAGGTTGGAGTTTTTTAAAGGGAGGGTGAGGGGGGAGTTTGAAGGGGAGGGGTATGGGGGAGTTCTGAAGGAGAGGGTGGAGATTTGAATGGGAGGGTTGGGGGGGGGGTGGAGATTTGAAGGGGAGAGGTGTGGGGGCGATAGTTTTGATGGGGAGGGAAGAGCGGGATAAATTAAGGGGAGGGGTGTGGGGGAGAGGGATGAGGGGCGAAATGAAGGGGAGGAGTGAGGAGGGTTTTGAAAGGGAAAGGTAGGGGTGAGATAGTGATGGAATGGGGATAGGAGGGAGTGGAGGGAGGGGACATGGAGTGGGATGCTGGTAAAAGATAGGGTTCGTAGGACAGGAGGGAACAGACAGGGAAGGGGTTGACACTGAAGATGTACAAAAGGAGCAATTAATGAAATACAACCATCTCTCTTCCAAATCATTCCTCCACCTCCGATCCTCTACTTCCCTCTGCCCCACCTCATATTATTCATCACTGTGCCTCATCACATCACCACCTTGCCTTTGGTCCTCCTCATCCTGCCCTTTCTTCCAGCTCTCTTCCTCACTCCACCACATCCCCATGAGTACCTCTGTCTATGGCTTCCCCTCCATTTCCACCTCTTGTTTATGTGTGTTGTACCGTCCAACAAACAGTGATGACTCCATTTACATCTCGCTGTCCGCCAACATGGACCAACTTCTATCCACTCATCCCAACTCTCTTTTCATCATACTGTCGTGACCAAAAATATTGGTACCCTTGCACTTTTTTCAAATAATGTCTCAAACCACCTAACTTGTGAAATTCCAAGACATCTCGTCCAGGAAATTGTTGAAATTAAAAAATCTTTTGGTATCTACATACAGTATGTATTTCTTTGGTTTACAATGGAACAAAACAAAAAAAAAAGCTGAAAAAATTACGAAATCTTAGCTTATCCCACAGAAATCCTAAAATGGCCCAGACAATATTATTGGCACCTTTTAGAGGTTGTTAGAAATAATTAGATTTCAAACAGGTGATTCTCCTTTACTTTGGAATTGAACTCACCGATGGTATTAATTATTCCTTTAAAAAAGTAACTGAACTCACCTGCAATACAAGAATCACTCATTAAACTAGTTTGAATAGAGAAAAGGAGTCATTCTGCTGTTTTGTGTCACTGTGTGTACCGCGATGAGCATGGAGAAAAGAAATAATACCAGAGAATTGTCTGAGGAGGTCAGACACAAGATTGTAGCAAAGCATGGACAATCTCAAGGCTACAAGTCCATCGCCAGAGACCTTGATGTTAATGTGTCCACCATACGCAATGTTATCAGGAAGTTTAAGGCCCATGGCATTGTAGCCAACCTCGCTGGACGTGGCCACAAGAGAAACTTTGATCGAAGATTGCAGCGAAGGATTGTTCGAATGATGGAGAAAGCACCTCGATCAACTGTCAAACAGATTCAAGCTGACCTTCAGACACAAGTTACGATAGTTTCAACTCGCACCATCCGTCGCCAACTCAATGAAAGGGGGTTCTATGGTCGGAGACCCAGGAGGACCCCACTGCTGAGAGAGAGACAAGAAAGCCCGACTGAAGTTTGCCAAAACACACTTGAACAAGTCAAAAAAATCCTTCTGGGATAATGTCCTGTGCACAGATGAGACCAAATTAGAACTTTTTGGGAAAGCCAAAATTTTACAGAATATATTTTTTTTTTTTCATTTAATTTTTTTCATTTTTACATTTTTACAAGTTTTCATTTCATTTTTACACAAAATTTTCCATTTGTTTACAGAAAACAAAATGAAGCCTTCAAAGAAAAAAACACCTTCCCTGCAGTCAAACATCACTGAACCTCTATGTTTGACTGTAGGAATGAATGACATGAATGAATGAGCGTTGTTTTTTTTTTGTTTTTTTATAAATGGCCTTGACAAAACGATCATACATTCATTCCTACAGTCAAACAGAGAAGAGGTTCAGTGATGTTTTGGGGTTGCTCTGCTGCCTCTGGCACTGGGTGCCTTGAGTGTGTGCATGGTATGGTGAAAATCAAGGATGTCCACAGAAAAAACTCCAACGTGAGCTTTTATTCACTCGAATGCAACACATCTGGAGGGAAGAATATAAGGCACAAATAAGTAAACATTCCCAGACAACCTTCATTAATGCTGAGGCAATGCAGAGACAATAATAATAATAATAATAATAAAGGAGTCTTATATAGCCCCATCAAGCAGAGTAAACTACGCTCATGGCGCTTTACATTATCATGCGAACGCACACACACCGCACACACACACACACACACACACACACACACACACACACACAAACATACACACACACAGACACACCTTCACTCTTGCCCTATTCCTCTCCCTCCCCATTCAAAACCCACAGATGTGTGCACTCCCCTTCCTCCTCTCCCCCCTCCCCGCACATGCACACAGACATACTCTCGATCTCTGTCCCACCTCAAACCAAAGGGAAAACAGGACTTAGACTTTGAAAGACTCGTGAAACAGATAGGTTTTGAGGGAGGTTTTAAAGGCAGGAAGAGAGTCAACATGTCGAACAGAGGAAGGCAAGTCATTCCAGAGCAGAGGTGCAGCAAAGGAAAAGGATTTCTCGCCAAACGACTTGGTGCTGGTGCGCGGCGGCTCTAAGGTCATAGAGTCGTCGCTTGAACGAAGCCGTCGCCGAGGTACATAGAGAGTGAGCAAATCGGAGAGATAGTGAG